>NC_053431.1:85277609-85432974 GCF_007990345.1 Gossypium hirsutum
ATCTCGATCCGGATATTTTCTTTATCATCACTTTATTCAGCTGACGATAGTCATGCACAACCTCATGTTCCGTCCTTCTTTTCACGAACAATACTGGTGCACCCAAGGTGAGAACTTGTCGAGCGAAACCTCTATCCGTCAGTTCTTGCAACTGAGCTTTCAATCCTTTAACTCGGTTGTGCCATACGATACGGACTATCGAATCGGCGTAGTCCCAGGTACAGCTCAATACCAAACTCTACCTCCGAACAGGTGGTAACCCGGTAATTCTTCCGGAAAAACATCGGGTATTCACAACCACCGGCACAGATTCGGGTTTCTTTTCTAATTCTTTGTCACCAAGTACATACGCAAGGTATGCTTCGCACCTTTTCTTACATATTTCTGTGCCAACATTGCTGATATTACAGCTGGCATCCCCTCCAAGTCCGCAGACTCAATTCGGACTACTTCGTTATTTGCGCACCTCAATCAATAGTCTTGCTCTTGCAATTCACAATCGCATCATGCGCGGTCAACCAATCCAAACCAAGGATAACATCAAATTCATCAAACGGCAAAAGCATCAAGTCCGCCGGAAAACAGGAACCTCGAATTTCCAGGGGACATTTCTCACACACTTTGTCGACAAGCACGTAATGACCCAAGGGATTTGACACCCGAATTACGAACTCAGTAGACTCAATAGGTAAAGTCTTACTGGATGCTAAGGTTTCACATATGTAAGAATGAGTAGAACCGGGGTCAATCAAAGCAATTACATTAGTATCAAAGAGGGTGAATGTACCGGTAATAACATCAGGCGAAGAAGCATCCTCGCGGGCACGTATAGCATAAGCTCTAGCAGGCGCACGAGCTTCGGATCTGGTTATATCATCTCTAGATCCTCTCTGACCACCACTAGCATTGCCCGTATTTCCAGATGGTCTACCTCGAGCAGTGGTAGCACCCGGTTTCCCACTCTGATTTTCATTCTGTTCAAACAACCTCGGGCAATCTTTAATGAAGTGGTCAACTGATCCGCACTTGTAACAGAAGCGGTCAGGGAATCTACAACTCCCCGAATGCCATTTACCGCAATATCGACATTTCGTTCTATCTCGACGTTCATTCCAACACTGGCGACCGAAGTGCCTCGTGTACCCACAGGGGGTCGATCACGATCTCGTCTAAAAGGCCCGAAGTGCCTCTAAACTGGCCCGCATCATCTCGAAATCTCTTCGATGTCTGTTGAAGAGACCTTCCCGAGGATCTTTTACGAAACTCTCCAGTTCCTCATCAACTCTTTGCTTTTCTTTTCTAAGCTCTTCGGCTTTACAAGCTCGTTCAACAAGTACCACGAACTCTCGTATTTCAAGAATGCCAACGAACATTTTTATATCTTCATTCAGCCCATCCTCGAAGCGTTTACACATAATAGCTTCAGACGAAACACATTCCCGAGCGTATTTGCTAAGTCTAACAAATTTTCACTCGTAATCAGTAACCGACATGGAGCCTTGCTTAAGCTCAAGAAATTCCTTCCGTTTTTGATCAACAAATCTCTGATTGATATACTTTTTCCGAAACTCAGTTTGGAAAAACTCCCAAGTTACTTGCTCTCGGGGCACAACAGAAGTCAGAGTACTCCACCAATAGTAGGCAGAATCATGTAGCAAGGAGATAGCACACTTTAGGCATTCATCGGGTGTACAAGATAGCTCATCGAGTACCCGGATAGTGTTGTCTAGCCAAAATTCAGCTTGCTCGGCATCATCGCTATCCATAGCCTTAAATTCAGTAGCCCCATGTTTTCGGATTCTGTCAACTGGGGGCTTATTTGACCTTATTTGGTCCGTTACCGGTGGTATTGTAGGTGCGGGGGTAGTATTTGTCGGGAATGGAGGTTGTGGAACATCCATATTAGTTCGAATGTATTGGTTGAACCAATCATTCATCACGCTATAGAATGCTTGTCTAGCTTCATCATTCGGATTACTAGCATTAGGTTGAGAGTCTGCCGGCACTGTCCCTTGTGCGAGAGCAGGCGCTACACTCTCAAGATCATCAGCTACCTCTCGGTCACGATCGGGATCCATTACTATAAACACATTTACAATTGTCAGAAATCACCACACTATCAAGTAATCACATAAAATGGCATGTATAGCTAGACCCAACACATTACGGTAGTCCTAGAATCGACTAAACCGTAGCTCTGATACCAATTTAATGTAACACCCCGAACCCGAGACCGACACCGGAGTCGGACACGAGATGTTAACAAACTTTGAAAAATTTTTCCAGACACTGCCCAGTCTGAGTACTAGTCACTTCAAAAATCATATCTTGAGTTTCACAACTCGAAAATCAGTTTTGTGATTTTTCCCTGAAACTAGACTCATGTACCCACCTATTTATTTTTTTCTAGAATTTTTGGTCGGGCCAATTAGTACAGTTTATTAGTCAAAGTCTCCCATGTTACAGGGGTCGACTACACTGACCTTTTCCCATTACGACTTGGATATCTCTCTGCACAGAGCTTTAATACTGATGCCGTTTGTTTCTATGGAAACTAGACTCAGAGAGGAATCCATACATATATGGTATGACCCCTAATTATCTCTGGTCAATTTATAGTGAATTTCCAAAGTCGGAACAGGGAATCCAGAAACTGTTCTGGCCCTGTTCCACAAGAACCCGAATATCTCTTACTGTACTGTTCATATGATTGTTTCGTTACTTTCATATGAAAGTAGATTCATCAAGGTTCGATTACATAATTTATTCACTATTTAATTCCACTCCTACGAATTCTTGTGATTTTTCCAATCCACACCACTGCTGCTGTCAGCCTCTGTTTTCAAAGTAAACCTTACCTATTTTCGGGGTTTCATGGACCAACTAGGGCCTTGTCATACATATGCCCACATATGATCATACTTAGCCATTCCAATGGCTGATCATTTGCTCAACACTTCCATTCCAACTATAGTTACATCATGAAACCATCTATACATTCATAAACACGAATGGTCTAATGCCATACTCCACTTCTACAAGCCATTTTCGCATGGCTGTACACTTATACATTTCATAAAGTACTCGAAAAACAACAATGGGTAGTCCTATACATGCCATATCAAAATTCAACCAAAATAGTACCCAAAAGAGCCTTTGATAGTGTGGGCGACTTCGACTTCAAGATCCCGAGTCCGATAGCTGGTGAACCAAAAATCTATCAAACAGAGGAGCAGTGTAACGAGTAAGCAATTTATGCTTAGTAAGTTTTGAGCAAGGAATTCCAGCATAAACAAAGAATAACACACATTTAGCTAAACGGAATATTTCATAATACGCAATTTACCGATATCAAACTTGCTTCACAACATTAACAACCCTTATGTACATACACAATAGACTAACTTAGCCGAAGGCCGGTAGCTCGTTTATCAACTGAGCGAACATTTATTTGTAAGGGCTCGATTAAATTCAACACATACGTAACATATCCCCATATTGGGATGTTTTTCGAGTATTCGCTGGAATTTTACAGCAAGCTCATTCATTACCAAATCACGTACCTTCGGGATTTAACCGGATATAGCTCCTCGTTCAAATGCCTTCGGGACATAGCCCGGTTTTAGTAACTCACACAATGGCTTCGGGACATAACCCGGATTTAATAACTCGCACGAATGCCTTCGGGACTTAACCCGGATTTAGTATCTCGCACAAAGGCCTTCGGGGCTTAACCCGGAATTTGTATCTCGCACAAATGCCTTCGGATCTTAGTCCGGATATATTCACTTAGCACAAAGCCTTCGGGACTTAGCCCGGACAGCATTCAATTAATCATGCACATCTAACAATAATTCATGGCACATTCATATTTCATTTTCATTTGCAAAACTCAAACACAAGGCACATATCGTCCTTGCACATTCGGCTCAATAGCCACACATAGAGCATGATTTAATCACATCGTAATTTAAGCTCTCTTACTCAAGAACTTACCTCGGGTGTTGTCGAACAATTCCGCTAGCTATTCAACCACTTTTTCCTTCCCTTTATCGGATTTATTTCCCCTTTGCTCTTGAGCTTAGCCTAGCTACATGCATGGCCGAATCTCTTCACCTTTCTTCTTCTTTCCTCCTTAAAATTTTTGGCCAAGGATGAACCAAAGGATGAGAAAATTTTTTCTTTGTTTTTCTTTCTAATTTAGGCTAAATGAAGGTGAGAAAAGGATGAACAAAGATCTTCTCCTCTCTTTTCTTTAGCTCAAGGCAATGGGGGGGGGAAAGAATCAACTACACACTTTTTTTTTTGTGTATTCATCATACTCCTTTTCATTATTTAATTTCCATGCCTATTATTTTATTTTTTTCCACCCATGATGCACCAACAAAACATGTCTATGACATGTCTTGGCCATCAAACTTGGTCTACCATGCTTGTCATGGCCGGCCACTACTAGTAGGGGGGGAATTTGACATGCAAGTCCCCCCTTTGTCCACATGCACTAATAGGTCCTCACACATTGACCTATCACATTTTAGAATTTTCTCACATAAGTCCTATTGACTAAATTCACATGAAATCAACCAAATTGAAGCTTGAAATTTTCACACATTCATAATTACATATTCTAGACAATAAGTATCACATTCAAACATTTCGGTGACTCGGTTTAGCAGTCCCGAAACCACTTCCCGACTAGGGTCAACTTTGGGCTGTCACACATCACATCGGCTATTAGGCCTTATCACACATATACACTTTCACATTCATCACATCGGCTATTAGGCCTTATCATACATATACACTTTCACATTCATCACATCGGCCATTAGGCCTTATCACATATATACACTTTCTTGGCTGAATCTACATCTATCATTTTCCAATATCACAATTTAGAATTCACGTATGGGTTTAATCAATAGCTTATGAGCAACTAGAACAAGTTTATCAAGGTTTACAACACAATCTCAAATTCAGCACAAGCTGCTTTTCCTGAGCAATAGTCACTAAATCATTTATAACTGGAGCTACAAAACTCCAAATCACTTTTTGTTAATTTTTCCTGAATATAGACTCGTATATCTTCTATTCATAAAATTTCCAGAATTTTAGGTTTGGCCAATCAATACCAGATTTTTCTTAAAGTTTCCCCTGTTTCACTGTTTGACTAATCTGACCACTCTTCACTACAAAACAAATTTCTCATTTTACAGAATTCAAAATGTGTTGTATTTGATTTAATTTGAAACTAGGCTCATTAAGGAGTCTAAGCATATAAATTTTATCTTATAACCATTTTTTTACAATTTATAATGATTTTCTAAAAACCGAACAGGGGATTTCGGAGTCATTCTGACACCGTCTCACACAACTTTAAATATCTCATTATCGGAAATTCCTTTGCTTACACGGTTTCTTTTATAAGAAACTAGACTCATTAAGCTTTAATTTCATGTCTCATTCAGCCTCTAATTCAAGTCCATAAATTTATGGTGATTTTCTAAAGTCACGTTACTGCTGCTGTCCGAAGCAGACTATTTCAAATTACCCTTAAATTCCCAAGCTCAAACACTTAAGAACTTACCATTTGAGCTTAGAACATATCATGGCCACATCATATCTTATTAAATCAACTCATCATGTCCTATTATAATTGAATTTACTCAACGTTTAAACACTTAAAACTTACCTCGGATATTTTGAATAGTTGCGGATAGACTACTCGATTGCTTTTTCTTTTCCTTTATCTGATTTTGACCCTCTTAGCCCTTGAGCTTGATTCAAACAAATAGATCTTATTTAATAACTTATCGAATTAGCTATTTGATTAAATACATGTATATTATACAATTAAGTGCGAATGATTTTATTAACTAGTTATTCAAGCATTATACACATGCTCTACTCATGCCCCATCGAACATAATACTAGCTTAATACCTTGCATATTAGGATTTCATAGACATCATTTAGTTTCACATAATACACATATTGTCCCAAATCGACACAAGAGTCAAACGCATCACTCAAAATGCCGAAATCCAATTAAGTCTACCATTATAGCATTATCATATTTATGTACTTGGTAAGTTGGGTTTGAACACGTTTGGCACTAGGTGTCCAACCACATATTCCTTGAACACTAAACTCAATTTATAATCTTTCCTAATTAAAACATTTAACACCGACTAGACATGTTTACAAGCCTAGGCTGAATATTATTTTAGACATTCGAGAAATCATTTCTCAAGTCAACTAAATTTTGTATATCACACTCAAATATTCACACTAGTTTATTTTAACATTATAGCTGAAACCCTTAATTGACTAACACAACCTCTTAATTCAATATAAACACGCATACATATATATATACAGCCTAAATCCCTTTCTTAACTCGTGATTCACTAACTTGGGAGTTATTTTCTAACAAATTTTAACTTACTCTAATACCGAATGCTACTCAAGCTTTAAGCTCATGTCCTTTCATTATTAAGCAAATGTTATAACATAACTAACATCCCTTTTTCAATTTGAACATCAACACATAAAGAAATTAAACACAAAGATTCATAGCCGAAACCTATACATAACATCATTCAAGGTTTAATCCCCTAAATTCATGCACAAAGCCGAACCTATTGAGAGATGTATATAAAACAATATCTAGTTAGTACATTCAAGCACCTACGGCATTCCCTTGAATTTAATACTAAGACAAACCAAAAGATTTATTCATGTAAATTAAAAAATTTCAAGTTCATCTCTTTCACATATAAATACCAAAAATTAAGTATTTACTAGCTTAAACTCTATTAAACCTTAAAATATCAATCTATCCCCTACCATTTTCCCCCATGGCCGAATGCTCAAGACACCATAAAACTAAAAATTTTGTCATGGGCTATGTAATGAAATTAATATCTAACTCAAAATATGCTAAAAAATCCATAAGCTAACATGAATTTCTCACCTTATTCATGACTTAGAATCACCGAATGGTTGCTCCCTCTCTCCCTCTTAGAATCGGCCAAGAAGAAACAAGAATAAAGACTTGTTTCTTTCACCCCTTTCCTTCTTTTCTTTACTTTATTTCTAACCTTTTATTTTATTCCATCCTCCATACTAATATGGCACCTAGTTAATTAAAGTTAATATAAAATTCACACTTGATTATACAATTTGTAGCATGGCCGGCCACTACCTATAGTTTGGCTAATTTGACATGCAAGGACAAGCACCTTCCCACATATACTAATAGGCCACTTTAGCACTTGCCTAGCATATTTCTAAATTGTCTCACATAAGTCCCTACTAATAATTTTCACATACACTGACCAAATTGAACTATGAAACTATCACACAAGCATTTACTCACATCATAAACACAGAATCTAACCTTTAATTATTTATAAGACTCGGTTTCGTGGTCCCGAAACCACTTCCCGACTAGGGTCAAATTAGGGGTGTCACAAGGGTGCTCTAGTGTTAGTTGTAAAGAAGGAAGCTGGATCTATGAAACTTTGTATCAATTACTGACAGCTCAAGAAGGTGACTATAAAGAAAAAGTATCCTTTACCGAGGATTGATGACTTATTTGATTAGTTGAAAGGAGAAATCGTATTTTCAAAGATTGGTTTGAGATCTGGCTATTATCAGTTGAGAGTTAAAGAGTCAGATGTGCCAAAAACTGCTTTTAGGACAAGGTATGGACACTATGAATTTCTTGTTATGCCTTTCAGACTAACTAATGCACCTGCTATTTTTATGAACTTGATGAATAGAATTTTCTGACTATATTTAGATAAGTTTGTGGTTGTGTTCATCTTTGATATTCTGATTTATTCTTGAGACGAGTTTGAGCATACTGAGCACTTAAGAACTATATTGCAGACTTTGAAAGATGAGCAGTTGTTCTCTAAATTCAGTAAAAGTGAGTTTTGGCTCTGAGAAGTCAGATTTTTGGGACATATTATTTTAGGTGATGGTATTCGGATTGATTCAAGTAAGATTTCGGCAATTGTTGATTGGAAACCGCCTAGAAATGTATTTGAAGTTAGAAGCATTTTGGGATTAGCTAGTTTTTGTCAAAGGATTTTCAATGATTGCTACTCCTATGACCAAGTTGTTGCAAAAAGATGTTAAGTTTGAATGGTCCGAAAAATGTTAGCAAAGTTTTGAGAAATTGAAAGCATTATTGACTGAGTCACTGGTTTTAGTACAACCTGAATCGGGCAAAGAATTTGTAATTTATAACGATGCTTCATTGAACGGTTTGGGTTGTGTATTGTTGCAAGAGGGCAAAGTGGTAGCTTACACCTCGAGACAGTTGAAACCGCATGAGAAGAATTATCTAACACATGATTTGGAATTATCCGCCATCATTTTTGCTTTGAAAATTTGGCGTCATCATTTTACGGTGAACAGTTCCATATCTTTACTGATCATAAGAGTTTAAAATATTTGATGACTCAAAAAGATCTGAACTTGTGACAACAAAGATGGCTCGAGCTACTAAAAGATTATGAACCAATGATTGATTATCATCCGAGAAAGGCGACTGTAGTCATCGATTCTTTGAGCAGAAAGTCCTTGTTTTCTTTGAGAGCTATGAATACAAGATTGACTTTGACTAATGATGGTTCAATTTTGGCCGAGTTGAGAGCTAAATCGGTATTTATTTAGCAGATTTTTGAAGCTTAGAAAAATGATAGTGAATTGTAAGCCAAAATTGCTCAGTGTGAACCAGGTAGTGATACAGACTTTCAGATTGATTTAGATGATTGTTTAATGTTCTAGGATATAGTATGTGTACCAAAAAATGATGAACTTATTCTAAAAATTTTACATGAGGCACACGTGGCTGTTTATCAGTTTATCCAAGTAGTGCAAAGATGTATAATGATTTGAAGAAAGTGTATTGGTGGTCAGGTATGAAACGAGATATTTCAGAGTTTGTTTCAAGATGTTTGATTTTTCAATAGGTAAAAGCCGAACACCAAGTGCCTTCGGGTTTACTACAGCCTATGATGGTACCCGAGTGGAAGTGGGATTGGATTACAATGGACTTCATAATTGAGTTGCCTTTGACTCTGAAAAAGAAAGATGTCGTCTTAGTTGTTGTTGATTGATTGACGAAATCGGTCCATTTCATTTCGGTACATACTGATTATTCACTTGATAAGCTGGCTGAATTTTACATTGCTGAAATTGTTAGATTACACGGGATGCCTACTTTTATTATTTCAAATAGAGATCTGAGGTTCTCGTCGCGATTTTGGAAGAAATTGCAAGAAGCGTTGGGTATGAAGTTGAATTTTAGTACCGAATTCCATTCGTAGACTGACGGTCAATCAGATAGGGTAATTCAAATTCTCGAAGATATGCTTCGTTGTTATGTTCTAGAGTTTGAAGTAGTTGGGAGAAATATCTACCATTAGTTGAATTTGCTTACAACAACAGTTTTTAATCGAGTATAAAGATGGCACAGTATGAAGCATTGTATGGTCGTAAGTGTCAAACTCCACTGCACTAGACCGAGCTTAGTGAGAAATAGATTCACAGGGTAGATTTGGTCAAAGAAACTGAAGAGAGAGTGAAAGTAATTCGTGATTGTTTTGCTAAGTGATTATGGATGAAACACCTAAAAGGGACCTATTTGTAAAAAAGTTATAAAATGAGAAGTAAAAATATGAAAGAATGGAAAATTTGGGCTGTTATAAGCGTGAAAGAGTCCGGTTAGGCTTGGGAATTGAAGAAATTGAATCCATTTCATTTTACGAGCCTAGGGACAAAAATGTAAAAATGTCAAAGTTTAGGAGGCAAAAATGTAATTTTTTCAAAATGTAATTTTGGGCTGAATTGAACAATGTAAATATTAAATGAGTTAAAATTTCTATTATAGATCAAGAGAAACAAGGTTCGGACTTAGATCGGGGGAAAACAAAGTGTTTAACAATTAGGCCCCATTTCTACTATTTTTGTACCGAGGTAAGATCGTATGCAAATAATGCATTGTTTTATTTATGTTTTAAATGCTTTATTATTGTATGAATTGTGATTAAACCTTGGACGAATTTGACAAAGTTTCAACAAGCGTGAAATCTCAGTTGAACCTTAGGAATTGAGAGGATACGAATATCATGACATTAAGGTTACTGAGGTTTACGTGTAAAACCATATTATGGATATGGCATTGAAATGAGATTTTGTCTAAGACCATAGCTGGGCTATTGGCATCTAAACAAGATCACATGTAAGACCATATCTGGGATATGCATTGATACGGTACTGTGTGTACGAGATTCCCGAGTATCCTTTAGTATTCCAAGTGGTTCAACAGGTAATTTAATGAGTATGTCAAAGGTTAATTACGTGCAAATCCCATTTGAGATGACTCGGGTATGTACGTAAAACTCAAACGTAAAGATTTCGATATGTGATGAGCCCTGAGTAAGGGTATGATTGAGTAAGTTATGATTACAAGATCTTAATAATATTATGCCAATTATTATCATGTTAATTGTATGTTAAATGTTTGGATATGATGCCTATTATTTGCATGGGAACTTACTAAGCTAATAGCTTACTCCCCTTTCCTTTCCCTTGTCTTATAGTGTCATCAAGCTAACTTGGGGATCAGAGACTGCCGGAGATCCACTCACACTATCAACAATTATTTTGGTACCAATGATTTCAACATTTTGAGTTATGGCATGTATAGGGGACTTGGTTATTTTGTTATGTGTCATAATTGAATTGGCCAAATGTATTGGCTCATATTGGTTGATAGTTCATTTTGTGTAAGGCCATTGGAAATTGGCTACTATTGGTATAAGAAATTTATATGATTATGCCTTTCTTGGATGTGGAGCTTTACTTCATTTGAGTTAATGAGTATGTATGTTTGTGTATGATAGATGGTAGCTTGTGAATGTTGTGTTGATGTCTTGGTTGTGGCTGATTTGGTTGTATGTATATGCTAGAATTGGTGCTATGTTGTGTTGTTTAGGTTTTTGTATCAAACGGTGGCAAAATGGCTTGGTAAGTAGCCATATTTTTTGTCCACATGGGTAGACACACGAGTGTGTGTCTAGGCCATGTGTGAAACACAGCTTGTCCCACGGACATGTGTTTTGGTTGTGTTTCCCCTGCACCCTAATTTTTACAAAACAAAATGCTCAAAATTGAGCATACAGGGGTATATGTCTCAGTCGTGTAGATGACACGGCCTCAGGCACGAGCATGTGTCCTGGGCGTGTAAAGTTTGCACCTATTTTACGAAAAATCAAAATAATTAAATTGACCACACAGCCTAGCACACAGGCGTGTGACTTGGTTGTGTGTCTTCAATTTGTTATTGGGTGACAAACAGAGAGTTACACGGGTTAGGGACACGGGCGTGTGTGACCACACGGCCTGCCCACATGGGCCGCTATTTGGTGAAAAAAATTTCTAAGTGTTGTAAATTTTTGAAAGTATTTGGTTTAATCCTGAACCGCTTCCAATATATGTTTTGAGCCTTATAGGCTCATATTAGGGACTTTATGATTGCATGCAAGAAGTTTTAAAATTTGACAAAAATTTATGGCTCAGAAATGTATGGTTGCTTGTGTTTAAGTCCGGTAATGCCTCGTACCCTGTTCCGGCGTCTAATACGGGTAAGGGGTGTTACAGAATATGTGTTTGAGAAACAAATCATATTCATATGTATTTTTTGAGAATGAATATTTGACTGGCCCATTTTGAGATAAATACATGGATCAAAGTCATAAATTAAATCTCTAAACTGTTGTGTCATTAAATCCTTAGAACTGAAACCACTATAGCTCTCCACATGAGGAATTTTATGTTTGACATAATTAAACATTGTCTTTAACTGGACAACTATAAAAGTTATGTTTGAACATAATTAGAATCATGTAATGAGATGTGAGTGTCTAAGATTGAATTTGTCCCTCTTATTATAAGAGAGATATCTCTAGGCCCCTCTACTATTGAGATTGAAAAATGCATGGTTGTGCTCAAATAAATTGATGGAGATCAATGTAATTCATTTTGTCAGTCTAATTGGGTATCAAGAAATTAAAGATAGAACGATATAAGGTTGACTTTATCCATGCCTTATACTCAATCTAGGTATTGTGAGACAAAAGGATTATGTCATGAGCTGTATTTAGGTTGTCTTGGATCATGAGCTTTCATTTAACTTGGGTAGTCATAATGTCTTGCTAGAGGCCACTTTTGACTTGCAAGACCAAATATGAGTTGGGCCTACTGCCAACGTTAATTGAACCTATAGGGTTGCACATTAAAAATGAACAGGAAAGGTTAAGTTTTTCGCTCTCTTTAAGTAATTTAAAATGATATGATTATTTTAAATTACGAGTAATAATCAATTATTATTTTGATTTGAATATAATTTTGGAAATTTAAATTCATAGTCAAAATGATAACAAATAGTAATTTTGTTACTATTTCCTGTTAAATTCAGAAATAATAATAAATGAAATAAAAAGGGCATTTGATAATATTCCTTATCAGATAAGGAAATAGAATTTAATTATTATTTAAAAGAGTTTCAAATAAATAATAATTAAAATTCAAAATCAAAAGGATTTGATACAAAGTTTTTAAAATTCAAGATAAAATCTGATATTCCTTATCAGATAAGGAAGTAGATTTTAAATTATTTAAAAGACTTTTAAATATATATACAACCTAAAATCCAGTTTTACCTAACCCTATATATATGTGATATATGTACACTTCTCCAGTAACACAAGTTTTTGGCTATCAGATGTTTGAGAGAATAAACCAAAAACGTTTTGAGAAAATGAAGTTGGAACTAGCATCCCATTGGACCGTTCGTCGTTCGTTAGAGTGTGGATACTTGTAGAGGGTGGTCGTCTTTCAACAAGGCAGTACCTTTGGAGATCCGATTCAAATCAAGCATTAGAATCTGAAAGTTTAATGAAACAAGGTAATTTTCATTTTTCCTTTTTCGATTTGTACATATTGCATGAGATCCTTGGTAGTTTATGGGATATCAGTTTTATTTTCCGCAGCGTTATGTTCATTTGAGATTCGAACTCTATCCCGTATCCCAGCATCTTCCACTAAGAAAAATTCTATCATAAAGAGTTTCACACATTGTCCCTTAATGACTAGGTAATCCTTCCAATCTTTGTAGTTGGCATAGAAATGTCCTTTCTTGTTACAAAAGGAACAATTAGACTTAGATATGTCTTTAGGCTTTTTAGTCCTCTTCCTTTTCACTTTAAGTAGCCCAGAGGACTTAGCCTTATTTATTTTAGCATGCTTTCCCTTCCCTTTAGAGGAAGAAACAATCACTAAGTTTGCTTATACTTTTTTGATCGATAGATTAACATTCTGTTGGGAAAAATCTGGTTTGAAAATAGTTTTCTTGCATAGCGAACAAATAAAAATTAAAAACCAAGTTGGTTTTTTATATTCATAACAATAAATCTTTTCTAAAGTCACACCTGCGTTTTCGACTAGAAAGATCCTTGTCGTTCTTGGCTTTCAACTGAATGACCTTCTTCGCTATTCTCATTCCACAAACTCCTTCGAATGTAGGCTCAAATATATTTGAATCAAACCTAGAACCATAAATAATATACCTTACTTTCTGTATGAAAATAAAATTCTCTCTTCAATAGAAACCGATAGAGTTGTTATTCTAGAAAGTATAATTTATACTTAAAAAATAAATTTCCATTATTTTCGAGTAGAATAACAATATCTCTAAGTCATTTAAAACTTATTTTGTTTTTAGCCCTATTAGTGTCATCTATTTATAGGGAGAAAAAGTGAAACCCGTGTTTAATTAGTAAAAGTTTATTTAATAGAAAAACATCTTCCTAGTTGAACTAAAAGAGAGAGGAGCGAATAGGTTGTGCTTCCCCTCATATGTATTATGATGCAGATTTGGGCCTTTTCTGTATTGGGTCCAATTATATGTGATTCATGGACTTTTAGCCCAACACTTTATAAGTTAATGCAATCCAATACATGTTTTTCTATTTCTCAAAATAAACATCATAAATTGATTTAAATAAATGAATTAAATTCCCAATTAAATAAATTTCTCAATCCAATTTTAATTCCATAAAAATCATTACAACTTTATCATAAAAAATATAAAAATATATATATTTAATATTCTACTTCAATAGATTCACTATGACCAATTAATTTAATTCCATATTCGAACTTTAATTAATTAATTATTCGAAAAACCATAAATTGATTTTCCAGGTTATTTCCATTTAGTGAGAAAACCACAATCATTTTCGAATGTTTCTCATTTCTCTAATTTTACCATCCTATCCATTTTTGTTCATTTGATTTAACATGCAATTCAGTTTTGGTTTCAACGAGCTAGCAAAGGGACCCATTAGACATAGGGCTTAAATGATTTATAATTAAGTTCCAATTTTTGCCTATTAATTATGCACTCCTTTAGTCATGAAGTTATTCCACTTGTAACACCCCGAACCCGAGACCGACACCGGAGTCGGACACGAGATGTTAACAAACTTTGAAAAATTTTTCCAGACAATGCCCAGTCTGAGTACTAGTCGCTTCAAAAATCATATCTTGAGTTTCACAACTCAAAAATCAGTTTTGTGATTTTTCCCTGAAACTAGACTCATGTCCCCACCTATGGATTTTTTCTAGAATTTTTGGTCGGGCCAATTAGTACAGTTTATTAGTCAAAGTCTCCCATGTTACAGGGGTCGACTACACTGACATTTTCCCATTACGACTGGGATATCTCTCTACACAGAGCTTCAATACTGATGCCGTTTGTTTCTATGGAAACTAGACTCAGAGAGGAATCCATACATATATGGTATGACCCCTAATTATCTCTGGTCAATTTATAGTGAATTTCCAAAGGCGGAACAGTGAATCCAGAAACTATTCTGGCCCTGTTCCACAAGAACCCGAATATCTCTTTCTGTACTGTTCCTATAATTGTTTCGTTACTTCCATATGAAAGTAGATTCATCAAGGTTCGATTACATAATTTATTCACTATTTAATTCCACTCCTACGAATTCTTGTGATTTTTCCAATCCACACCACTGCTGCTATCAGCTTCTGTTTCAAAGTGAACCTTACCTAATTTGGGGTTTCATGGACCAACTAGGGCCTTGTCATACATAAGCCCACATATGATCATACTTAGCCATTCTAGTGGCTGATCATTTGCTCAACACTTCCATTCCAACATAGTTACATCATGAAACCATCTATACATTCATAAATACGAATGGTCTAATGCCATACTCCACTTCTACAAGCCATTTTCGCATGGCTGTACACTTATACATTTCATAAAGTACTCGAAAGACAACAACGGGTAGTCCTATACATGCCATAACAAAATTCAACCAAAATAGTACCCAAAAGAGCCTTTGATAGTGTGGGCGACTTCGACTTCAAGATCCCGAGTCCGATAGCTGGTGAACCAAAAATCTATAAAACAGAGGAGCAATGTAACGAGTAAGCAATTTATGCTTAGTAAGTTTGAGCAAGGAATTCCAGCATAAACAAAGAATATCACACATTTAGCTAAACGGAATATTTCATAATATGCAATTTATCGATATTAAACTTGCTTCACAACATTAACAACCCTTATGCACATACACAATAGACTAACTTAGCCGAGGGCCGATAGCTCGTTTATCAACTGAGCGAACATTTATTTGTAAGGGCTCGATTTAATTCAACACATACGTAACATATCCCCATATTGGGATGTTTTTCGAGTATTCGCTGGAATTTTACAGCAAGCTCATTCATTACCAAATCACGTACCTTCGGGATTTAACCGGATATAGCTCCTCGTTCAAATGCCTTCGGGACATAGCCCGGATTTAGTAACTCACATAATGCCTTCGGGACATAACCCGGATTTAACAACTCGCACGAATGCCTTCGGGACTTAACCCGGCTTTAATAACTCGCACGAATGCCTTCGGGACTTAACCCGGATTTAGTATCTCGCACAAAGGCCTTCGGATCTTAGTCCGGATATATTTGCTTAGCACAAAGCCTTCGGGACTTAGCCCGGACAGCATTCAATTAATCATGCACATCTCACAATAATTCATGGCACATTCATATTTCATTTTCGTTTACGAAACTCAAACACAAGGCACGTATTGTCCTTGCACATTCGACTCAATAGCCACACATAGAGCATGATTTAATCACATCGAAATTTAAGCTCTCTTACTCAAGAACTTACCTCGGGTGTTGTCGAACGATTCCGCTAGCTATTCAACCACTTTTTCCTTCCCTTTATCGGTTTTATTTCCCCTTTGCTCTTGAGCTTAATCAAACAAATAAATTGATTTCATCATTTAGGCATCAAAAGATGAACACAAGGCACTTAGCCCATATTTATACATTAGACATTAAAGTCTCATACATGCAAACATCATGCATCAACACAACATATTAGCTAATTTCTTTACCCTTGGCCGAATATGCATGTCCATTTTTGGGGTCGATTTCAACACTTAATACACACATATACACACTAGTAAAGCATCCTCCCCCTTTTCATCAATTTAACACATGCATTGCTCATTAACATGCAAAGTTACATTCGGCCTTAGCACACATCTTGCTAGCCGATTCTTCTCCATTTAGCAACCAATGCACACATGTGCTCACACAAAAAAATATGCTAAAAAGGAGGTTCAAGAATCATCAAGCCATCATCACATGCATCATTAACAAGCTTCATATTTTGCATGCAATGGCATTAACACCACCTCCACCTAGGCCGAATCTTAACTCATCCTCATGCCTCATCACCACAACATCAACATCAACCAAGAATGATTCATCCATGGTCAAGTGCCATTTCCATCACATAGCAAGATTTAGACCATGGGTTAGGTAGAACTCAAGCTAACAACTAAAACATGCATGCCTCTCATGGAACATCATCAAACATACCTTAGCCTAGCTACATGCATGGCCGAATCTCTTCACCTTTCTCCTTCTTTCCTCCTTAAAATTTTTGGCCAAGGATGAACCAAAGGATGAGAAAATTTTTCTTTGTTTTTCTTTCTAGTTTTTGGCAAGCATGAAGATGAGAAAAGGATGAACAAAATCCCCCCCTTTCTCTTCTTTAGCTCACGGCAATGGGGGGACAAACACTACACACACATTTTTTTTCCTTTTGTTTTCCATTTCTTTATTACCCATACTCCTTATTTTATTCTTCCACTAACAAAACATGTTTCATGACATGTTTTACCCATCCTTCCTTGTCATGGCCGGCCACTACTCTTTAGGGGGGGAATTTGACATGCAAGTCCCCCCTTTGTCCACATGCACTAATAGGTCCTCACACATTGACCTATCACATTTTAGAATTTTCTCACATAAGTCCTATTGACTAAATTCACATGAAATCAACCAAATTGAAGCTTGAAATTTTCACACATTCATAATTACATATTCTACACAATAAGTATCACATTCAAACATTTCGGTGACTCGGTTTAGCGGTCCCGAAACCACTTCCTGACTAGGGTCAACTTTGGGCTGTCACAACTCTCCCCCACTTAAGAAATTTTCGTCCCCGAAAATCTTACCGGTAAATAGGTTTGGGTAACGTTCTTTCATCGAGTTCTCGGTCTCCCAAGTTGCTTCCTCGATCCCGTGTTTGAGCCATAACACCTTTACTAGCGGAACTCTTTTGTTTCGCAACTCCTTCACTTCACGAGCTAGGATACGCATCGGTTCTTCTTCATAGCTCATGTCGACTTGAATTTCAACCTCTGATGGGCTAATTATATGCGATGGATCAGATCGATAGCGTCGAAGCATCGAAACATGAAAGACGTCATGAATCTTTTCAAGCTCCGGGGGCAAAATCAATCTATACGCAACCGGACCAACTCGTTCGGAGATTTTGTACGGCCCAATGAATCTTGGGCTCAACTTGCCCTTACGGCCGAACCTGAGTATCTTTTTCCAAGGTGAAACCTTAAGGAACACTTTGTCTCCCACCTGATACTCGATGTCTTTTCGTTTCAAATCTGCGTACGATTTCTGACGATCCGTGGCTACCTTCAGACTTTCACGGATTACCTTTACTTTCTGTTCAGCATCTCTAATCAAATCAACTCCGAAAATTTTGCTTTCACCGAGCTCGGTCCAAAACAATGGTGTACGACATTTACAACCGTACAAAGCCTCGTAAGGTGCCATCTTAATACTTGATTGAAAACTATTGTTGTAAGCGAATTCAATCAAAGGTAAATACCGTTCCCATGAACTACTAAACTCGAGGATGCAACATCTCAACATATCCTCAAGTATCTGAATTATCCTCTCGGATTGACCATCGGTTTGGGGGTGAAAAGCAGTGCTAAAATGCAGCTTGGTACCCAGAGCTTCTTGCAATTTCTTCCAAAATCGTGAGGTGAATCTCGGATCTCTATCCGACACGATAGAAACAGGTACCCCGTGTAATCTCACAATTTGATAAACGTACAATTCAGTTAGTTTCTCCAATGAAAAATCCGTACGTACGGGGATGAAATGAGCCGACTTAGTCAGTCTATCAACAATAACCCATATCGCATCCTTCTTACTTGCTGACAAGGGCAGTCCAGACACAAAGTCCATTGTGACTCGATCCCATTTCCACTCGGGTATCATGATCGGCTGGAGTAATCCTGAAGGCACTTGATGTTCCGCTTTCACTTGTTGACATATTAAACATCTCGAAACAAAGTCAGAGATGTCCCGTTTCATACCATGCCACCAAAATTGACGTTTCAAATCATTGTACATTTTCGTACTCCCCGGGTGAATTGACATTCGGCTACAATGGGCTTCGTTCAGAATCATCGAAATGAGTTCCGAATTCCTTGGAACACACAAACGATTTCTAAACCTCAAACAATCATCATCATCAATTTGAAACTCCGATTCCTCGTTCGGAAAACACTTAGCCCGTTTTGCAACCAATTCATCATCGACTTTCTGAGCTTCACGAATTTGGTGAGTCAATAATGGTTTAGCTTTTAATTCAGCTACTAACACACTGTCTGGTAGAACAGACAAATGCACGTTCATCGCTCGTAAAGCAAACAATGACTTCCGGCTTAAGGCGTCCGCAACCACGTTAGCCTTTCCCGGGTGGTAATCAATGACAAGCTCGTAATCTTTCAACAACTCAAGCCAACGTCTTTGTCGCAGATTCAAGTCTCGTTGAGTCATCAAATATTTGAGACTTTTGTGATCCGAAAATACATGGCACTTTTCACCAAACAGATAATGTCGCCATATTTTTAAAGCAAACACGATGGCAGCTAGTTCGAGATCATGGGTCGGATAATTCCTCTCATGTGGCTTCAATTGTCTCGACGCATAGGCCACGACTCGACCTTCTTGCATCAATACGCAACCCAACCCAAGTAGGGATGCGTCACTATAAATGACAAACTCTTTACCTGATTCGGGTTGCACCAAAATTGGAGCTTCAGTCAAATGAGTTTTCAATTGGTCGAAACTTTTCTGACATTTCTCCGTCCACTCGAACTTAACATCCTTTCGAAGTAGCTTCGTCATTGGTGTGGCTATCATCGAGAAACCTTTCACAAATCGTCGGTAATAACTGGCGAGCCCCAAAAAGCTCCGAACTTCAGTAACATTTCTCGGAGGTTTCCAGTCAAGTGTGGCTGAAATTTTATTCGGGTCAACTCGAATACCCGACGCGGATACCACATGACCCAAGAAGCTAACCTCTCTTAACCAGAACTCACACTTACTGAACTTAGCATATAACTGCTTATCCCGCAAAATTTGCAGCACTAGCCTCAGATGCTCAGCATGTTCGGTCTCGTCTCTTGAATAGACCAAAATGTCATCAATGAACACCACTACGAACCGATCCAAATATGGTCTGAAGATCCGATTCATCAAATCCATAAATACTGCAAGGGCATTAGTGAGCCCAAACGGCATCACTAAGAATTCGTAGTGACCATATCTCGTTCTGAAGGCAGTTTTGGGAATATCTGAATCTCGGATTCGCAACTGATAATAGCCCGATCTCAAACCTATTTTTGAGAACACTGAGGCTCCCTTCAGTTGGTCGAACAAATCATCGATGCGCGGCAACGGATATTTGTTCTTTATCGTCACTTTATTCAGCTGACGATAGTCAATGCACAACCTCATGGTTCCGTCCTTCTTTTTCACGAACAATACTGGTGCACCCCAAGGTGAAAAACTTGGTCGAGCGAAACCTCTATCCGTCAGTTCTTGCAACTGAGCTTTCAACTCCTTTAACTCGGTTGGTGCCATACGATACGGAGCTATCGAAATCGGCGTAGTCCCAGGTACAAGCTCAATACCAAACTCTACCTCCCGAACAGGTGGTAAACCCGGTAATTCTTCCGGAAAAACATCCGGGTATTCACAAACCACCGGCACAGATTCGGGTTTCTTTTCTAATTCTTTGTCACCAAGTACATACGCAAGGTAGGCTTCGCACCCTTTTCTTACATATTTCTGTGCCAACATTGCTGATATTACAGCTGGCATCCCCTCTAAGTCCGCAGACTCAATTCGGACTACTTCGTTATTTGCGCATCTCAAATCAATAGTCTTGCTCTTGCAATTCACAATCGCATCATGCGCGGTCAACCAATCCAAACCAAGGATAACATCAAATTCATCAAACGGCAAGAGCATCAAGTTCGCCGGGAAACAGGAACCTCGAATTTCCAGGGGACATTTCTTACACACTTTGTCGACAAGCACGTAACGACCCAAGGATTTGACACCCGAATTACGAACTCAGTAGACTCAATAGGTAAAGTCTTACTGGTTGCTAAGGTTTCACATATGTAAGAATGAGTAGAACCGGGGTCAATCAAAGCAATTACATTAGTATCAAAGAGGGTGAATGTACCGGTAATAACATCAGGCGAAGAAGCATCCTCGCGGGCACGTA
Source organism: Gossypium hirsutum (assembly GCF_007990345.1). Lineage (NCBI taxonomy): Eukaryota > Viridiplantae > Streptophyta > Magnoliopsida > Malvales > Malvaceae > Gossypium > Gossypium hirsutum. Next base: position 85,298,637 of record NC_053431.1, read on the forward strand.
TAGCATAAGCTCTAGCAGGCGCACGGGCTTCGGATCTGGTTATATCATCTCTAGATCCTCTCTGACCACCACCAGCATTGCCCATATTTCCAGATGGTCTACCTCGAGCAGTGGTAGCACCCGGTCTCCCACTCTGATTTGCATTCTGCCCCGACAACCTCGGGCAATCTTTAATGAAGTGGTCCACTGATCCGCATTTGTAACAGGAGCGGTCAGGAAATCTACAACTCCCCGAATGCCATTTACCGCAATATCGGCATTTCGTCCTGTCTCGACGTTCATTCCCAACACTGGCGACCGAAGTGCCTCGTGTACCCACAGGGGGTCGATCACGATCTCGTCCAAAAAGGCCCGAAGTGCCTCTAAACTGGCCCGCATCATCTCGAAATCTCTTCGATGTCTGTTGAAGAGACCTTCCCGAGGATCTTTTACGAAACTCTCCAGTTCCCTCATCAACTCTTTGCTTTTCTTTTCTAAGCTCTTCGGCTTTACAAGCTCGTTCAACAAGTACCACGAACTCTCGTATTTCAAGAACGCCAACGAACATCTTTATATCTTCATTCAGTCCATCCTCGAAGCGTTTACACATAATAGCTTCGGACGAAACACATTCCCGAGCGTATTTGCTAAGTCTAACAAATTTTCGCTCGTAATCAGTAACCGACATGGAGCCTTACTTAAGCTCAAGAAATTCCTTCCGTTTTTGATCAACAAATCTCTGACTGATATACTTTTTCCGAAACTCAGTTTGGAAAAACTCCCAAGTTACTTGCTCTCGGGGCACAATAGAAGTCAGAGTACTCCACCAATAGTAGGCAGAATCACGTAGCAAGGAGATAGCACACTTTAGGCATTCATCGGGTGTACAAGATAGCTCATCGAGTACCCGGATAGTGTTGTCCAGCCAAAATTCAGCTTGCTCGGCATCATCGCTATCCATAGCCTTAAATTCAGTAGCCCCATGTTTTCGGATTCTGTCAACTGGGGGCTTATTTGACCTTATTTGGTCCGTTACCGGTGGTATTGTAGGTGCGGGGGTAGTATTTGTCGGGAATGGAGGTTGTGGAACAGCCATATTAGTTCGAATGTATTGGTTAAACCAATCATTCATCACACTATAGAATGCTTGTCTAGCTTCATCATTCTGATTACTAGCATTAGGTTGAGAGTCCGCCGGCACTGTCCCTGTGCGGGAGCAGGCGCTACACTCTCAAGATCATCAGCTACTTCTCGGTCACGATCGGGATCCATTACTATAAATAAACACATTTACGATTGTCAGAAATCACCACACTATCAAGTAATCACATAAAATGGCATGTATAGCTAGACCCAAAACATTACGGTAGTCCTAGAATCGACTAAACTGTAGCTCTGATACCAATAAAATGTAACACCCCGAACCCGAGACCGACACCGGAGTCGGACACGAGATGTTAACAAACTTTGAAAAATTTTTCCAGACACTGCCCAGTCTGAGTACTAGTCGCTTCAAAAATCATATCTTGAGTTTCACAACTCAAAAATCAGTTTTGTGATTTTTCCCTGAAACTAGACTCATGTCCCCACCTATGGATTTTTTTCTAGAATTTTTGGTCGGGCCAATTAGTACAGTTTATTAGTCAAAGTCTCCCATGTTACAGGGGTCGACTACACTGACCTTTTCCCATTACGACTGGGATATCTCTCTGCACAGAGCTTCAATACTGATGCCGTTTGTTTCTATGGAAACTAGACTCAGAGAGGAATCCATACATATATGGTATGACCCCTAATTATCTCTGGTCAATTTATAGTGAATTTCCAAAGGCGGAACAGTGAATCTAGAAACTGTTCTGGCCCTGTTCCACAAGAACCCGAATATCTCTTTCTGTACTGTTCCTATAATTGTTTCGTTACTTCCATATGAAAGTAGATTCATCAAGGTTCGATTACATAATTTATTCACTATTTAATTCCACTCCTACGAATTCTTGTGATTTTTCCAATCCACACCACTGCTGCTATCAGCTTCTGTTTTCAAAGTGAACCTTACCTAATTTGGGGTTTCATGGACCAACTAGGGCCTTGTCATACATAAGCCCACATATGATCATACTTAGCCATTCTAGTGGCTGATCATTTGCTCAACACTTCCATTCCAACATAGTTACATCATGAAACCATCTATACATTCATAAATACGAATGGTCTAATGCCATACTCCACTTCTACAAGCCATTTTCGCATGGCTGTACACTTATACATTTCATAAAGTACTCGAAAGACAACAACGGGTAGTCCTATACATGCCATAACAAAATTCAACCAAAATAGTACCCAAAAGAGCCTTTGATAGTGTGGGCGACTTCGACTTCAAGATCCCGAGTCCGATAGCTGGTGAACCAAAAATCTATAAAACAGAGGAGCAATGTAACGAGTAAGCAATTTATGCTTAGTAAGTTTGAGCAAGGAATTCCAGCATAAACAAAGAATATCACACATTTAGCTAAACGGAATATTTCATAATATGCAATTTATCGATATTAAACTTGCTTCACAACATTAACAACCCTTATGCACATACACAATAGACTAACTTAGCCGAGGGCCGATAGCTCGTTTATCAACTGAGCGAACATTTATTTGTAAGGGCTCGATTTAATTCAACACATACGTAACATATCCCCATATTGGGATGTTTTTCGAGTATTCGCTGGAATTTTACAGCAAGCTCATTCATTACCAAATCACGTACCTTCGGGATTTAACCGGATATAGCTCCTCGTTCAAATGCCTTCGGGACATAGCCCGGATTTAGTAACTCACATAATGCCTTCGGGACATAACCCGGATTTAACAACTCGCACGAATGCCTTCGGGACTTAACCCGGCTTTAATAACTCGCACGAATGCCTTCGGGACTTAACCCGGATTTAGTATCTCGCACAAAGGCCTTCGGATCTTAGTCGAATATATTTGCTTAGCACAAAGCCTTCGGGACTTAGCCCGGACAGCATTCAATTAATCATGCACATCTCACAATAATTCATGGCACATTCATATTTCATTTTCGTTTACGAAACTCAAACACAAGGCACGTATTGTCCTTGCACATTCGGCTCAATAGCCACACATAGAGCATGATTTAATCACATCGAAATTTAAGCTCTCTTACTCAAGAACTTACCTCGGGTGTTGTCGAACGATTCCGCTAGCTATTCAACCACTTTTTCCTTCCCTTTATCGGTTTTATTTCCCCTTTGCTCTTGAGCTTAATCAAACAAATAAATTGATTTCATCATTTAGGCATCAAAAGATGAACACAAGGCACTTAGCCCATATTTATACATTAGACATTAAAGTCTCATACATGCAAACATCATGCATCAACACAACATATTAGCTAATTTCTTTACCCTTGGCCGAATATGCATGTTCATTTTTGGGGTCGATTTCAACACTTAATACACACATATACACACTAGTAAAGCATCCTCCCCCTTTTCATCAATTTAACACATGCATTGCTCATTAACATGCAAAGTTACATTCGGCCTTAGCACACATCTTGCTAGCCGATTCTTCTCCATTTAGCAACCAATGCACACATGTGCTCACACAAAAAAAATATGCTAAAAAGGAGGTTCAAGAATCATCAAGCCATCATCACATGCATCATTAACAAGCTTCATATTTTGCATGCAATGGCATTAACACCACCTCCACCTAGGCCGAATCTTAACTCATCCTCATGCCTCATCACCACAACATCAACATCAACCAAGAATGATTCATCCATGGTCAAGTGCCATTTCCATCACATAGCAAGATTTAGACCATGGGTTAGGTAGAACTCAAGCTAACAACTAAAACATGCATGCCTCTCATGGAACATCATCAAACATACCTTAGCCTAGCTACATGCATGGCCGAATCTCTTCACCTTTCTCCTTCTTTCCTCCTTAAAATTTTTGGCCAAGGATGAACCAAAGGATGAGAAAATTTTTCTTTGTTTTTCTTTCTAGTTTTTGGCAAGCATGAAGATGAGAAAAGGATGAACAAAATCCCCCCCTTTCTCTTCTTTAGCTCACGGCAATGGGGGGACAAACACTACACACACATTTTTTTTTCTTTTGTTTTCCATTTCTTTATTACCCATACTCCTTATTTTATTCTTCCACTAACAAAACATGTTTCATGACATGTTTTACCCATCCTTCCTTGTCATGGCCGGCCACTACTCTTTAGGGGGGGAATTTGACATGCAAGTCCCCCCCTTTGTCCACATGCACTAATAGGTCCTCACACATTGACCTATCACATTTTAGAATTTTCTCACATAAGTCCTATTGACTAAATTCACATGAAATCAACCAAATTGAAGCTTGAAATTTTCACACATTCATAATTACATATTCTACACAATAAGTATCACATTCAAACATTTCGGTGACTCGGTTTAGCGGTCCCGAAACCACTTCCCGACTAGGGTCAACTTTGGGCTGTCACACCACTATAGTATTATTACTGAGCTCTCTCTAATGACATACCATTACGAAAGCAACTTGATCAGTGCTTATCCAATGACATTACCATGAGTGTGTTACCCTCAAAGGATATCCTTAATCTCTTTGGGATAAATCTACTCTTCCAATATGATACTATTTTATCTCATGGTAACCATTACATATTTCTTCATGAAAAGTCAATTACTATCAAATGGTAATCAACTCATTCATCAAAAGACAAAAACAGTTTTCAATCGACTATCGTACTCTGCTGTACTGGACCGAGCTTAGTGAGAAACAAATTCACGGGGTAGATTTGGTCAGAGAAACTAAAGAGTGAGTGAAAGTAATTCGTGATTGTTTGAAAGCAGCTTCAGATCGACAGAAATCGTACGCGGATTTGAAATGGAAGGATATTGAATTTCAGGTTGGTGATAAAGTATTTCTGAAAGTGTCACCATGGAAGAAAATTCTTAGATTTGGTCGCAAATGCAAGTTGAGTCTGCGTTTCATTGGGCCGTATGAGATTATTGAAAGAATAGGGTCAGTGGCATATCAACTAGCTTTGCCGTCGAAGTTGGAAAGAATTCACAATATATTCCACGTGTCGATGTTATGACGATATCGATCAGATCCATCGTATGTAATATCACAGTCAGAGGTTGAGATTCAACCCGATATGACATATGGGGAAGAATCAATCAAAGTGTTAGCTCGAGAGGTTAGACAGTTTTGGAATAAAAGTATAGCCCTAGTGAAACTGTTATGGCAACGACATGGGGTTGAAGAGGCTATGTGGGTACCTGAGGAAGCTATGAGAAAACAGTACCCAAACCTATTTTCTGGTAAGAATTTTGGGGACGAAAATCCCTAAAGGGGGGAGAGTTGTAACAGCCTGATTTTGGGCTTAGTCAAAACAATGGTTTCGGGACCACAAATCCAACATTGAAAAACTTATTTTTATTATATTTTTATGGTCTACAGTTTTATGAAATGATTCTGTGAAAATTTCATTAAAAAATTTTGACGTTTGAACACTCAATTTAGTTAAAAGGACTAAATTGCAAAAAGTGCAAAACTTGGGTTCTATATGCTAAAGGTGTCTAATTGCTATGAAACTTTAAATTTGAGGGTCCTTAAATGGTAATTAGACCATTTGTTAAGTTAGTGGACAAAAATGGACATAAGGTAAGAGAAGTTTTATGTTTTAAGTTAGGGGCATTTTGGTCATTTGGTAATTAAACAAATTAAAAGGCAAAAATCAAGCCAAAAACCTTGTCCATCTTCTCCCCCTTGTGCCGAAAATTAGATGGAAGCCAAAAACCACAAATTGATTTTCTAGGTCATTTCTATTTAGTGAGAAAACCACTCATTTTCGAATGTTCCTCATTTCTCTAATTTTGCCATTCTATCCAATTTTGTTCATTTAATTTAACATGCAATTCAGTTTCAGTTTCAACGAGCTAGCGAATGGACCCATTAGACATATGTAATTAGGGCTTAAATGATTTATAATTAAGTTCCAATTTTTCCTATTAATGATGAACTCATTTAGTCATGAAGTTATTCCACTATAGTATTATTACAGAGCTCTCTCTAATGACAAACCATTACGAAAGCAACTTGATCAGTGCTTATCCAATGCATTGCCATGAGTGTGTTACCCTCAAAGGATATCCTTAATCTCTTTGGGATAAATCTACTCTTCTAATATGATACTATTTTATCTCATGGTAACCATTACATATTCCTTCATGAAAAGTCAATTACTATCAAATGGTAATCAACTCATTCATCATAAAGAGGTTTGACTCGTGGTTACATTTGCTTTTCATCTATTATGTAATGACAATGAGAGCATATTATTTATCTATGAATTGGGCTATAAATTCTACTATTGTGAATGATGCTACATACTGCAGAAGTCGTATACCAAATGCACCAACTTTCGATTCCTTATCTATTTGAACTGAAACTTTTTGTAACACCACTAACCCGTATCTGTCGTCAGAATAGGGTTTTGGAGCATTACTAAACATTTTAGAACATTTTACAAATAATTCATGTAAATCACTATTCATTTACTGAGATAATTAAAAACGTACCTTAATTGGACCCTCGAGGCCCAATACAAGCATTAGAATTGAGTCAGGAGTTAATCGGGAGCTCTAAGAATTTTTCACAAAATTACAAAAATTTTCCAAGGTGCAGGGCTCATACGCTCGTGTGGTCCAAGGGACACGCCCATGCTAGAGGCCGTGTTCGACCCCATGTAACTCTCTCACTTGCACACACAACCATGCCACACACTCGTATGTTAGGCCGTGTGGTTAATTAATTCAATTCGAAATTAGGTGCAGGTTTCACATGGCCAAGACACACGTCCGTGTCCCTTTAACACCCCTAACCCATATCCGTCACCAGAGTAGGGTTACGAGGTATTACCGATCAATACACATCATTTAATATACATTTCTCATACATTCATACTCAAATACTATTTAACACAATCATCTTGTCCCTTTTTATAAAGCCTTTAAAGCTTTAAACATGCTTTAGAAGTGATTTGGGACTAAACTGATAACATATGAAAATTTTGGAAACATAGAAAAATTTCAAAATTTCAAGGGGCATACGCTTGTGTGCCTCACATGGCTAGTAGACACACCCTTGTCATAGGCCGTATGGAAACAAGGCATACATACTGAGTTGCATCACACGGCCAAATACACGCCCGTGTGGTAGGCCGTGTGAAAACTGGAGGGTATACTGACTTATCAGCACGGCCAAGTCACACGCCCGTGTGCTTGGCCTTGTGTCATTTAGGGGATATACTGACTTGTACCACACGGCCAGTCACACGCCCATGTGTGAGGCCGTGTGGAGCATACTAACTTTAATTCTATTTCAACACTAGGGGACACATGGCCGTGTAACCTAACCATGTGTCACACACGACTGAGACACACGCCTGTGTCCTTGCCCGTGTGGACAAAAATAGGCTATTTGCAAAGCCATTTTGGCACCCTATTTTCACAAGCATACATTAGCATAAATGACAACATTTTCACAACTCAATATGCATCCATTCCATACCAATTCATACACATATAATACCATTTCTTCCTAACATTCAAATGCTGAACTAATATCATATATCTTCCATTCACATCTTCCATTCGTATACCTTTCAAATAACAAGACACATTTGCATATTTTCTATTCCATCAAACATTTGACAAACCATAATAAAACATACTACCAAGATTAGCCAAATCACATGGCTTAACCTTTACAAAAAAATATACCAAAATCATGATCTCAAGTAACCATAATTATCATATTTAAAACTAGCCTATACATGCTGTATTTATAATTATCCACAAGTTCAAAAGTACCAATCGACAATTGGATAGTGTGATGTGAAACTTCGACTTGTTCAAGCAAGCTAACGAACCTCTATAAAACATAGAAAAAGAAACAGAGTAAGCTTTATAGCTTAGTAAACCTATATAATTCAGAATTAAACTTACCAATGACACTAAATCAAGTTAAATAAATAAGGTAAACCCATTACAGTTTCTGAATGCCTAACACAAGCATTCATCAATAGGTTAGTCATATAAATACATGAAATCATCGATTATCTCAATTCAATTCTCAATATATATATGCATATCATACCAAATTCATATATCATGGACATCATATTCAACATTTCACTCTCAATCATATAATTAATAATTCACTCAATAACAGTACTCATTAGTATAAACAGTATTTATGCCCGTTGAACCCATTAGAACTTCAAAGGATACTCGGGTGATATACATCAGTATTCCATTAATTCATTATCATTTCCGCTCTTTTTTGAGCCATGATCGGTAAGATCCTCCTGAGCTAATGAACAGTAAGCTCTATTGAGCTGAAATAGTAAGCTCTGACGAGCTGAATTAGTACAATCTACTATTCGTCTACTTACCTCGAGTTACTCGGATGGAAACTATCTACTATTCGTCTACTTTTCTTTTTCCCCGATCTAATTCCAATCTCAGCTTATCTTGATCTATATATTATCAAATTTAGTACCATCAGTATTCAATCAATTCAATTTAGCCCATAATTCATATTTTTGAAAATTTACACATTTTCCCCTAAACTTTCATATATTTACAAATTAGTCCTCATCACATAAAATTGAAAATTCATGCAATTTAGTACAATTTCATGCTAGCCGAATTTCGTAGGGACTCCTAGTAGCCCATATCTTTCATTATTTCACAGTTTTAATCACTACATTTTACAGTTTCTCAATTTAATCCCTTTTTAACATTTTCTCTAAAAATCACTTTACAAAACTTGTATATCTAACATCAATGATTTATTATCAATCATCAACTAAAAAAATACTCATGCATTCAACAATGCCAACATTCAAATACTTTAACAGTTTTGAAATAGGAGATACGGGCTAGCTAGATTAAGCTGCAACGATCTCAAAAACATAAAAATTATTAAAAATCGGGTCAAAAATCACTTCCTAATTAATCATGCAATTGCCAAAACTTGAAGAACTTACATGGCTATTTTCTTTCCTTAATATTCGGCTAGAAGAAGAGAAAAATAGGCTAGCATTTGTTTTGTTTCATTTAATATATTATTGATCATTAATTTACTATATTAACCTTATAATAAGAACCATTAAAACAAGCATAAAAATGTCCATAATTGTCCATTTAAACAAACAATGGTCCAATTACAACTTAAGGACTTCTAATTCAGTAAACCATAGCTATTAGGCACATTAAACTAATAGCACACAAGTTTTACGCTTTATGCGATTTAGTCTTTTTTACCGAATTAAGCATTTAAATAGTAAAATTTCATTACGAAACTTTCACATAATAATTATATCATGCTGTAAACATTAATAAAATAATAAAATAAATATTTTGACTTTGGGTTTGTGGTCCAGAAACCACTGTTCCAATTTGACTCAAAAATGGGCTGTTACAACTCTCTCCCTTAGGGACTTTCGTCCCCGAAAATCTTACCAATAATTAGATTGGGGTACTGTTTCCACATAGCTTCCTCGGGTTCCCACGTAGCTTCCTCGATCCCATGTTTATGCCAAAGAACCTTTACTAGGGCTATGCGCTTATTTCTCAATTCTTTGATTTCACGAGCTAAAATCCTGATCGGTTCTTCGCTATATGTCAAATCAGCCTGTATCTCAACATCCCCCGAGGAAATCACATGTGACGGATGAAATCTGTATAGCAATAGCATAGAAATGTGAAAGACATTATGAGTCTTTTCAAGTTCTGAAGGTAAAGCTAGTCGATACGACGCTAGTCCTATTCGTTCAACAATCTCATATGGCGCGATGAAACGCGAACTCAACTTTCCTTTCCGGCCGAATCGAAGAACCTTTTTCCATGGTGACACCTTTAGAAATACTCGGTCCCAGACTTGAAATTCAATTTCTTTATGTTTCAAAATGGCATAGGATTTCTGTCAATCTGAAGTTGCTTTCAAACTGTTTCAAATTGTTTTCACTTTTCTTCAGTTTCTCTGATCAATTCAACCCCGTGAATCTTTTTCTTATTCAATCAGTCTAGTATAATGGAGTTCGACATTTGAAGCCGTATATAGCTTCTTACAGTGCCATCTTTATACTCGTTTGAAAATTGTTGTTATACACAAATTCAATCAATGGTAAGTATTTTTCCCAGCTGCCCTCAAACTCTAAAATACAGCATCTCAACATGTCTTCGAGAATCTGAATAACTCTCTCATTCTGACCATCACTCTGAGGGTGAAAAGTAGTACTGAAATTCAACTTTGTACCTAAGGCTTCGTCCAATTTCTTCCAGTATCGTGACGTAAATCTCGGATCTCTATTAGAGATAATAGATAATGGCACTCTATGTAATTGAACAATCTTAGAAATATACAATTCAGCTAATCTTTCAAGTGAATAATCAGTACGTACCGGTATGAAATGAGAAAAATTCATTAGTCGATCAACAAAAACCTAGATAGCATCTTTCTTTTTCAGAGTTAGGGGTAATCCCAACACAAAATCCATTGTAACTCTGTCCTATTTCCATTTAGGAATCATCATAGGTTGCAGTAAACCCGATGGTACTTGATGTTTGGCTTTGACTTGCTGACAAATCAAACATTTAGAAACAAACTCTGAGACATCTCATTTCATGCCTTGCCACCAGTAAAACTATTTCAAATCATTGTACATTTTGGTATTTCTCGGATGAACAGGTAAGCAGCTATGGTGTGCTTCGTGCAAAATTTTCTGAATGAGTTCTGAATTTCTCGGTATGCAAATACTATTCCGAAACCTTAAACGATCATCAATTCCAATCTGAAACTCTGAATCACAGATGTTCTCACATTGAATCCATTTAACTTGCAATTCACGATCATCTTTTAGAGCTTCACTGATTTGTTGAAGAAATACCGATTTAGCTTTTAATTTAGCTAAAATAGACCCATCATCACAAATTTTCAATTGGGTGTTCATTGCTTGTAATGCAAACAAAGATTTTCAGCTTAGGGCATCAGCTACAACATTAGCTTTTCCCGAGTGATAATCAATCACAAAGTCATAATCTTTTAAAAACTCAACCCATCTTCGTTGTCACAGATTCAAATCTTTCTGTGACATTAAATATTTTAAGCTTTTGTGATCCGTATAAATGTGGCATTTCTCACCGTATAAGTAGTGTCGCCAAATTTTCAACGCAAATACAATTGCAGCCAACTCTAAGTCACGTATTGGATAATTCCTTTCATGCGGTTTCAATTGTCAAGAAGCATAAGCTATAACTCTTTCTTCTTGCATCAAAACACATACCAGACAATTTAATGATGCGTCACTATAAATCACAAATTCCTTCCCCGATTCCGGTTGAACCAATACTGGTGTTTCAGCTAAAAATACTTTCAACTATTCGAAACTCTGCTGATTTTTTTCTGACCATTCAAACTTCACATCATTCGAAGCAGTCGTGTCATCGATGTCGTAATCATCGAGAATCCCTTCACAAATCTTCAGTAATAGCCCGCTAAGCCTAGAAAACTACGGACTTTAGGCACGTTTATCAGAGGTTTCCCATCAACAATAGTAGAAATCTTACTCAGGTCAACTCTAATACCGTCAGCTGAAACAATATGCCCTAGAAATCCAACCTTACGGAGCCAAAACTCACATTTGCTAAACTTTGAAAATAATTGCTTATCACATAGAGTTTGTAACACAACTCTCAAATGCTCAGTATATTTCGATTCATCTCATGAATAGATCAGAATGTCGTCAATAAATACAACAACAAATCTATCTAAAAACGGTTTCAATATTCGATTCATCAAGTCCATAAAAATTGCAAGAGCATTAGTTAAACCGAAAGGCATAACAAGGAATTCATAATGTCCATACCTTGTTCGGAATGCGATTTTCGGCACATTTGACTCTTTAACTCGCAACTGGTAATAACCTGATCTCAAATCAATCTTTGAAAAGACTATAGCCCCTTTCAACTGATCAAATAAACCATCAATTCACGGTAGAGGATATTTGTTCTTTATAGTCACTTTATTCAGCTATCTATAGTTGATACACATTCTCATATTGCCATCTTTCTTTTTCACAAATAATACCGGTGCACCCCAGGGAGAATAACTCAGTCATGTAAAACCTCTGTCTATCAATTCTTCCAATTGAGCTTTCAACTCTTTTAATTCTGTTGAAACCATTTTGTAAGGAGCTACCGATACCGGTATTGTTCCTGGTACTAATTCAATACCAAATTCAACTTCTCTAGTCAATGGCAAACCCAATAATTCTTTTAAAAACACATTTGAAAACTCAAACACAACGGGTACAGATTCAATCTTTGATTCAGACACTTTTGTATCTAATACGTATGCAAGATATGCACCACAGCCCTTTTTCAAACATTTCTGAGCTAACATAGACGATATCACAGTAGCTAATTCACTCAAATCATCAGAATCAATCTGAAGAATTTCACCGTTTTGACATTTCAATTCTATAGTCTTTCGTCTACAACTCATAACCACATCATGCATAGTCAGCCAATCCATACCCAGAATCACATTAAACTCATTGAACGGTAGAAGCATCAAGTCAACCCGAAAATAATAACCCCTGTCATCAAAGGACAATCCTTACAAATTTTATTAACTAAAATAGACTTGCCTAAGGGGTTCGATACTTGAATTACAAATTCTATAGACTCAACATGTAAACTCTTTTTAAATACTAAATTCATACATATATATGAACGGGTTGATCCAAGATCTATCAATGCAACTATATCAGTATCAAAAAGAGAAAATGTACCGGTAATAACATCTGGCGATGATGCCTCTTCCCTTGCACAGATAGCATAAGCTTGGGTAGGTGCTCGTGCCTCTAACCTCATAGCAGAATCTCTCATAGCACCTCGGTTACCACTTGTATTTCCAGTGTTCTAAGGTGGTCTCCCTCTAGTAGCCATGTTACTTACTTTCGTCGGTTGATCTCTTTCAGTTGTAAACTTTTTTGAATAGTCCCGAAGATAATGATCAGGTGATCCACATTTAAAACAAGCTCTTCTCACTAATCTACATTTTCCGTATCAGGTCTAGCATTTCTAACACTTCCCACACTAGCAACAGATGTCGCTTGAGGTTTAGAGCTGAAATGTCTCGCATCTCTGTCTCTAATCAAAATCCCCACAGAAGCAGTGGAACGAGGATGATATTCTCTAGATTTCTTTGATGCTTACTGATGTGATTTACCAGAAAATCTCTTTCTAGAATCCCTAGCCTCAGAATTAGCTTTTCTTTTCTCTTTGCAAAGCTCTTCGGCTTTACAAGCTCTGTCAAATAGAACAACAAACTCTTTTAGCTCAAGAATTCCAACTAATAGTCTGATTTCTTCATTCAATCTATCCTCGAACCTTTTACACATTATAGCTTCAGAAGAAACACATTCACGAGTATGTTTGTTCAATAGTACAAACTTTCTTTCATATTCAGTTGCCGACATACGACTCTGTTTTAATTCAAGATATTCTTTTCTTTTCTGATCAATAAACCATTGGTTGATTTATTTCTTTTTAAATTCAACTTGAAAGAAATCCCAAGTAACTCTTTCTTGCAAAATTATGAATATCAAGGTATTCCACCACTGATACGCAGTGTCTTTTAACAGTGATGCAACACACTTTAAACATTCTTCAAGTGTGTAAGATAATTCATCGAATACCCAAATTGTGTTCTCAAGCCAAAACTCAGCTCTCTCAAGATCATCGTTAACAGTGGCTCTGAATTCCTCAGCTCCGTGTTTCCATATCTTATCAACAGGTGGCTTATTCAATTGCAAGGGATCCAGACCTTGAGGAACTGTAGGATTTAGTTGGGGAATAGGTAGGCTGGAGGTTGCTGAAGAGCCAGGTTCGTACGAATGTACAGTGTGAACCACTCGTTCAATATCTAAATGAAGGCTTTTTTGGCCTCACTCGGTGACTACTCTTCATGGGTCTAGATTCAGAAGGCACTATCCCCTGAGCGGGAGCTGGCGCGTTACTCTCTACGTCATCTACTACAGGTCGTTTGGGATCCATTACTATATAAAAAACACATTTGAAAACATCAAGAGTCATCACACTATCACAATTTTATATATGGCATGTATAGCTAGACTCGTATACCCTACGTTAGTCTTAGAATCGACTAAACTGTAGCTCTGATACCAATAAATGTAACACCCCTAACTCGTATCCATCGTTGGAGTAGGGTTACGAGGTATTACCGATCAATACACATCACTTAATATACATATCTCATACATTCATACATTCATACTGAAATACTATTTAACACAATCATCTTGTCCCTTTTTATAAAGCCTATGAAGCTTTAAACATGCTTTAGAAGTGATTTGGGACTACACCGATAACATATGAAAATTTTGGAAACTTAGAAAAATTTCAACATTTTAAGGGTCACATGTCCGTGTGAACAGGCTATGTGCCTCACACGGCTAGTAGACACGTTCGTGTCATAGATCGTGTGGAAATAGGGCATACATACTGACTTGCATACACGGCCGAAGACATGCCCGTGTGCCAGGCTGTGTGAAAACTGGAGGGTATACTGACTTATCAACACGGCCAAGTCACACGCCCGTGTGCTAGGCCGTGTGCCATTTAGGGGATATACTGACTTGTACCACACGGCTGGTCACGCGCCTATGTGTGAGGCTGTGTGGAGTAGACTTGTGACAGCCCTAAATTGACCCTAGTCGGAAAGTGGTTTTGGGACCACGAAACCGAGTCTTATAAATAATTAAAAGTTATATTCTGTGTTTATGATGTGCGTAAATGCTTGTGTGATAGTTCCATACTTTAATTTGGTTAGTGTATGTGAAATTTATTAGTAGGGACTTATGTGAGACAATTTAGAAATATGCTAGGCAAGTGTTAAAGAGGCCTATTAATATATGTGGGAAAGTGCTTGTCCTTGCATGTCAAATTAGCCAAATTAAAGCATAGTGGCCGGCCATGCTATGGGTGGAAACATGTCACAAACATGTTATGTTAGTGATGTATGTTAGGAAAAATAAAATAAGGAGCATGGTAATAAAATAATGAAAGGGAATATGATGAAAACAAAGAAAAAAAAAGTGTCCATCCTTTTTCATTTCTTTTGGCCGAAAGTTCTAAGGAAGAAGGAAGGAGCTCTTGCTTCATGTTTGGCTTGGAAGAGGATTAGGAGGAGGTTCGGCCATACTTGTGTCTAGGATAAGGTATGTTTGATGTTGTGCCATGAGACTCATGCATGTTTTTAGTTGTTAGCTTGAGTTCTAACTAGCCCATGGTTCAAATCTTTGCTATGTCATGGAGATGATATTCGGCTAAGGTGGATTGGTGTTGATGTCATTTCCATGCTAAAAGTGAAGCTTTGTAATGATGCATGTGATGGTGGATTGATGACTCTTGAATCTTCTTTTTAGCATTTTTGAGTGAGACATTAAGTTCTTTGTTTAACCATGACCAAAATTGAAATGGTATGGTGTTGTGATGCATTCGGCCATGGTAGGAAGTAGAAGAGAAATGTGGTTGTTGTTCACGTTATTTAGATGAGAAATGGTAGTAAGGTGAAGTGCAAATGTTAGTGTTTGATTTACTAGTGTGTATATGTGTATTAGCCGAGTTTTGAATTTGAAACAAAATGGTATGTAGTCAATACAAGTAACCATATTTGTAGGAAGTATTAAGCATATACTCGGCCTCAACCTAGACATGTATATTCGGCCACATGAGATAGGTTGGTGTTGCATGTGTTCGGTTAGAGGCAAGCATATTGATGCTTTTATCTTGGCTTAGATAATCGGCTAAAAGAGAGTGTAGGCTAAAATGTTGAGTTTGATTCATGATTTCCATATATATATGTGACTTTAATGCCCAATGTATATATGGGCTAAGTACCTTGAGGTTCTCTTTTGATGTTCAAATGAATTGTGTTAAATTGCTTAATGTGATTAAAAATGCGCATGACCATTGTGTATTTGAGCTAAAAGGTGGCCATATGACCTATCAAGCTCCTTGTCATATTCGGCCATAAGCTAGCATAATGAGACTTTAATAAGTTAAATTTGTTTGAATTAGCTCAAGAGCTTAGAGGACCACAGTTGGATAAGGGAAAGGAAAAAGTTATCGAATAGCCTCCGAAAACGTTCGACCACATCCGAGGTAAGTTTTCGAGTAATGGAACTTAGATTATGATTTGATTAGATCATGTTTTAAGCAAATCAAAATCATGCTCTTTGTATGTGGCTATTGAGCCGAAAATGATTATGCTCGATAAGCGACTTGTGATTGAATCCTAGTTATGAAAATGAAATATAGATGTGTCATGATTTATTGATATGTGTATGGATATTTGGATGATAACCGGGCTAAGTCCTGAAGGCATTTGTGCGAGTTACCAAATCCGGGCTAAGTCCCGAAGGCATTTGTGCGAGTTACTATAACCGGGCTATGTCCCGAAGGCATTTGAGCGAGTAGCTATATCCGGTTAAATTCTGAAGGTACGTGATTTGGGAATGAGTGATCTTGCTGTAATAATTTCAATTAATACGCTCGTAAAATCCCAACAATGAGGTATGTTTCGTATGTGCATTGGAATAGTTGATTTCTTTCGAATATTATTCGCTCAGTCGAGTAATGAGCTTCCGGCCTTTGACTAAGATGATCCCTTAGGTATGAATATAGGGGTTGGAATGTGAAGTAGGAATGATTTGAGCATATGTATATATGGAATTACCCGTTTAGTTATATGAATGCCATACTTCAATTGTGCTTAATTTCATTGCTCAAAACTTACTAAGCATTAAATGCTTACTCCGTTCTATGAATTTCTGTTTTATAGATTTTGGTTCGTCAGCTATCGAACTCGGGATTATTGAAGTCGAAGTCTCCCACACTATCAAAGCCCCTTTTGGTACACTTTTGGTTGAACTTTGAAATGGCATGTATAGGACTACCCATTTTGTTGTTGGTTATGGACCCTTTGGTTTTGTATAAATTTGGATAGCCATGCGAAAATGGCTTATATACACTTTGAGCTTAATATTATAATCGTCTTGTATGATGTTCATTAAGAGGTATGGAAATTTTTGGGAACTATTAGCCATTGTAATGGTTAATCATGATCATATTTTGTGCTATATATGCTAAAGGGCTAGTTGAATCATGGAAACTATGTAATAGGTAAAGTTTACCCTAAAGGCTGATGCTGGCAGCAGTAGTGATGTAGATGTGAAAAATCACTAAAAATAGTAGGAATGGAATTAAATAGTGAATAAATTATGTAATCGAACCTTGATGAATCTGTTTTCATAGGAAAGTAACGGAACGGTCATATGAACAGTATATTATGAGATGTTAAAGTTTTCGTGAAACAGGGCCAGAACGGTTTCTGGATTCCTTGTTCCTACTTTGGAAATTCATTATAAATTAATCAGAGATAATTAGAAGTCATTCCTTATATTTATAGATTCCTTGTTGAGTCTAGATTCATTAGAAACAAATTTCATCAGTATTGAAGCCCTGTACAAGGATATATCCAAGTCGTAATGCGAAAAGGTCAGTGTAGTCAAACCCTGAAACAGGGGGGACTTTAACTAATAAAATGTACTAATTGGCTTGACCAAAAATTCTAGAAAAAAATTTGTAGATGAACATATGAGCCTAGTTTCAGGAAAAATTTACAAAACTGGTTTTTGAGTTTTGAAAATCAAGATATGTTTTTTAAGGCGACAGTGACGCAGTAACTAGCTTGTCTGGAAAATTTTCAAATGGACTGTGAAAATAAATGTATTATGTCTGTTAGCACCTCGTGTTCGACTCCGGCAACGGTCTCGGGTACGGGGTGTTACAATACTAACTTAAATTCTATTTCAATACTAGGGGACACATGGCTGTGTAACCTGACCATGTGTCACTCACGACTAAGACACACGCCCATGTCCCTGCCCTTGTGGACAAAAATAGGCTATTTGCTAAGCCATTTTGCCACCTTATTTTCAGAAGCATAC
The DNA here is from genome assembly GCF_007990345.1 of Gossypium hirsutum. Lineage (NCBI taxonomy): Eukaryota > Viridiplantae > Streptophyta > Magnoliopsida > Malvales > Malvaceae > Gossypium > Gossypium hirsutum. Next base: position 85,316,757 of record NC_053431.1, read on the forward strand.
ACAAGCATAAATGACAACATTTTTACAACTCAATAGGCATCCATTCCATAATAATTCATACACACATAATACCATTTCTTCCTACCATTCAAATGCTTAACTAATATCATACATCTTCCATTCATATACCTTTCAAATAACAAGATACATTTGCATATTTTCCATTCCACCAAACATTTGCAAAACATACTAAAACATACTATCAAGATTAGCCAAATTAAATGGCTTAACCTTTACAAAAAAATACCAAAATCATGATCGCAAGTAACCATATTTATCATCTTTAAAACTAGCCTATACATGTCATATTGACAATTATCCACAAGTTTAAAAGTACCAATCGACAATTGGATAGTGTGATGTGAAACTCCAACTTGTCCAAAACGAGCTAGCTAACGAACCTCTATAAAACATAAAAAAAAAAGAAACAGAGTAAGCTTTATTGCTTAGTAAGCCCATGTAATTTAGAATTAAACTTACCATTTATACCAAATCAAGTTAAATAAATAAGGTAAACTCATTACAATTTTCGAATGCCTAACACAAGCGTTCATCAATAGGTTAGTCATATAAATACATGAAATCATCCATATCTCAATTCAATACTCAATATATATTTACATATCATACCAAATTCATATATCATGGACATCATATTCAACATTTCACTCTCAATAATATAATCAATAATTCACTTAATAACAATATTCATTAGTTTAAACAGTATTTATGCATGTTGAACCTATTAGAACTTCAAAGGATACTTAGCTGATATACATCAGTATTCTGTCAATTCATTATCATTTCCGCTCTTTTTTGAGCCATGATCGGTAAGCTCCTCCTGAGCTGATGAACAGTAAGCTTTATTGAGCTGAAATAGTACGCTCTAACGAGCTAAATTAGTAAGCTCATACGAGCTGAGAACAGTAAGATCTTACGAGCTGATATATCGATAAGCTCAAAATAGTAACCCTAGTGACATATCACTCGTATCCTACGAATTCATATGGTTCAAACGGAGCTCGATAACCATCAATCTATATCAATTAGGCACTTGTATTCCAAGTACATCAATTACTCAATTATATACATACATTTCAAATAAATACAAGTATTTAAAAGTTCGACTCTAATTATACAAACTTACCTCGTGTTGCTCGGATGGAAACTATCGACTATTCGTCTACTTTTCTTTTTCCCCGATCTAATTTCAATCTCGGCTTATCTTGATCTATATATTATCAAATTCAATACATGAAGTATTCAATCAATTCAATTTAGCCCATAATTCATATTTTGGAAAATTTACACATTTGCCCCTAAACTTTCATATATTTACAAATTAGTCCTTATCACATAAAATTGCAAATTCATGCAATTTAGTAATTTCATGCAAGTCGAATTTCATAAGGACTTCTAGCAGCCCATATCTTTTATTATTTCACACTTTTAATTACATTTTCTCAATTTAATCCCTTTTTAACATTTTCTCTAAAAATCACTTTACAAAACTTGTATATCTAACATCAATGATTTATTATTCATCATCAACTAACAAAATACTCATGCATTCAACAATGGCAACATTCAAATAGTTCAATAGTTTTTAAATCGGAGATACTGGACAGCTAGATTAAGCTGCAACGATCTCAAAAACGTAAAAATTATTAAAAAATCGGGTCAAAAATCACTTACTAATTAATCATGCAATTGCCGAAACTTAAAGAACTTCTATGGCTATTTTATTTACTTAATATTCAGCTAAAGGAAGAGAAAAATAGGCTAGCATTTGTTTTGTTTCATTTAATCTATCATTAATAATTAATTTACTATATTAACCTTATAATAAAAACCATCAAAACAAGCATAAAAATGTCCATAGTTGTCCATTTAAACAACCAATGGTCCAATTACAACTTAAGGACTTCTAATTTAATAAACCATAGCTATTAGGCACATTAAACTAATAGCACAAAAGTTTTACGCTTTACACAATTTAATACTTTTTACCGAATTAAGCATTTAAACAGTAAAATTTCTTTATGAAACATTCACATAATAATTCTATCATGCTGTAAACTTTAATAAAATAATAAAATAAATATTTTGGCTTAGGGTTTTTGGTCCCGAAACCACTGTTCTGATTTGACTCAAAAACGGGTTGTTACAGTCTCTGCCCGTGAGCTCAATTCCGAGCATTCTGTTTCTCAAAATTAAGGTGCAGGGGGCACATGGCCTGACTACACGCCTATGTAACCAGGCCGTGTGTCACACACAGTCTAGACACATGCCCATGTGTCTACCCGTTTGGAGAAAATAATGCCATTTCTAGTTTCATTTCTCACCCAAAATCACAACCATGACATGCACTTGAACCACACATCCAATACCAACAATTTTAAGCATTCAAAATAATCAAATCCATCATTCAACATGGCATATCATTGCAAGCACAAGTGTTATTAACTTACCTTGGTTTAACTTAGGCAATAACAACACTTGTTCACATATACTTAACATAACACATGAGTATATTTATATATCATAATAACCTACTTAGTAATACCAAAATGAACCATTACTAGCCATTCCAACGGCTAGGTTACAAAACATCATTTTCAAGCCACTATTGGCCAAGTCGTCCTATACATGCCATTATATCAAAATGATTCTACTATATATACCCAAAATAGCTAGTAGATAGTGTGACAATGCTCCAATGATCTTCCAACCTTCACGAGGTTTCGAGCACTATAAAACAGGGAAAAATAAATGGAGCATTACATGCTTAGTAAGTTCATATAATGGAATCTAAACTTACCAATCCTGTTTATTAAATCTACGCATACAATGTCATGTTTCCATCCATTTGGCTAAATTGCCTAAACACATACATTCAATCAAACATGTTAGTCACCAAAATCTTAATATCAATCAAGTAACATAGATGAGGTCATCATGTAATACTCTTTCAAGAGATTATCATTTCATCTCAAATTCTCAAGCCATGTTAAGAGTTATATGTCCTTTGAATCATTGAATTCCGATGGATGCTCAAATAGTACACTCGAAGTGTACGATTCAATAATCTATCAATTTTCTTATTCAAGGGTACCTATTAAGGCACTTAACTAAGAAATACTCTCTCGAGCCACATATCGTATAACAGGATTACCAGTCCAGGCTAAATCCTTTCTATAATGTATTTTCAAAGGAGCTCGATTAGGATTACCAGTTCAGGCTAAACCCTAATCATAACATATGCTGAAGAGGTATTATATCAGGATTACCCGCCTGGGCTAAATCCTTTATATAACAAGGTCAATGGGATTAATCGTCCGAGCTAAATCCTGTCTGCAACAAATGCAGGACCTTATTAGTTTCAGGAAAGCGCATATAATCATCGGAATTCAACATTCAATCAGGACTGAACCTTTATCACGATTTTAAGCATGTATTAAGTTTCTCATTATAACATTCAAGTAATGTACAATAATATAAGTCACATTCCATACAAACACAACAATCAATTAAACATATTTACACGCTCGATTAAGTTACACAAACTTACCTCGACTGTAACACTCTAAACCTGTATCCGTCGTCAGAATAGGGTTACGAGGCATTACCGATCAATACACAAAGTTCACATACATAACATATACATTTATGCATTCATATATAAAATCTATTAAAATCATTCACATTGTCCCTTATTAGGCTCTACGAGACCTTAAAACATGCTTAGAAGTGGTCCGGGACTAAGCCGATAACATTTGCAAACTTCGGGAAACATAGAAAATTTTCAAACATATAAAGGTCACACCCCTATGTGAACAGGTTGTGTGCCTTTCACGGTCACTAGACACACCTATGTCCTAGGCCGTATGAAAACAAGGCATCCATATTGACTTGTACGACATGGCCGGTGACAATGCCCTTGTGCCATGGCCATGGGGAAACTAGGGAAATTACTGACTAGGGTCGCACGATCGGCCAGACGCCCATGTGCCAACCCGTGTGTTACACATGGCCAATGGACACGCCTATGTGTCTAGGTCGTGCCAAACCTGTAGGGTATACTGACTTAATTCAAAAGGGTACCCCAAGGGACACACGGTCGTGCAACATGACCGTGTGTCGCACATGGCTGAGGCAAACGCCCGTGTCTCTGCCTGTGTGGAAAAAAAAAGGTCATTTGTAAAGCCAATTTCCCTCACACAAAGTAACCAAATTCTTACTAATTCAACACATATATAGGCAGCCAAAACATGCCAATTCATACAAATATCATGTCATCTATATTCAACCATTTCAACTACTTAATCCCATATTCAAAAACATACCAAATCAATATGCCACAATCATCAATCTCACATAACTACTAAATGCATTTACTCATCAAATTATCATCTATATCATGACACAGATTGCACCATATCTTTATCTCAAAATCAAACCACAATATGCCAATCTTCCAAGCATTAATACATCAAATACTAATTAACCAAATGAACAACCATTTGTCTATATCAACAACTATGGCAAACATACCAAAATTAGCCAACATATATGGCCATATACACAAATATTTATAAGCCAAATCTCATGGCTAAAATCATAACTCAAAATATACCAAAATCACACTAGCCTATAAATGCCATATACCATATATACAAAGCTTCAAAAGTACCAACGAGATGATCGATAGTATGATGACGTTTCTTGACGATCCCCAAATTCGAGCTAGCTTTGATTCTCTATAAAACATAAACAAATAATACACAGTAAGCTTCATAGCTTAGTAAGTTCGTACTAAAAATACTCAACAACTCATAATATACGAATCATAAATTCGTACTAATTAATATCTAAACCATGGTGACCAAAAAACTTTCCTCATACTTACTCAAATGTTTATGAACAAGGTCATAACTTTTTCTATTTGGATTTCATGCTTTATATGTACATACCTTTGCAAATTCATATCGAACGCATACATTTACGTGATACTGTCGAATACTCGATATCTCGCACACTAAGTACCAAAGCATAGCTGAAGCTATTATAATCTCGCACACTTAGTGCCTTTCATAGCCGAAGCTATCTAAGTCTCGTACACTAAGTGCCATATATAGTCGAAGCTATTCCGATTCGCACATAAAGTGCTTTATATAGCCGAAGCTATCTCGATACGCACACTAAGTGCCAAACATAGTCGATTTATCGTCGTACACAACCGTAGTCTCATACATACAATTTAAACAATTAGAAAGCATTAAAACATAATTGTAACAATGTTTATTATGTACAAACTTACCTCGGAGGTAAAAACGACAAAACTAGTCGATTAGTCGAGTACTTTGTTCTTGCCTCGATCTAAGTCTAGGTTCCTCTTTTCTTGATCTGTGTTATAAAAAATTCAACTCATTTAATCACATAATCTTTCAATTTAGTCCACAACACGCATTTGTGCATTTTTACCCATTAGCCCTTAGACTTTCACATTTTTACAATTTAGTCCTTATATCACAAATACACCAAATTACATAATTTCTTTCAAATAAATGCTAGTTGAATTTTCCTAGTGTGCATAACAACTCATATTTATCATTTATTCACACATAGCCCCTCAATTTACACTTTTCACAATTAAATCCTTATTTGACATTTTTGTCAAAAATCACTTAATAAAACTTTAAAATCTATCATCAAATATTCATTTTTAATCATCAAACATTCAAAGCATCAACACTTTCACAAATTGAAGCATAGGCTAGCTAGTACTCAAAGCAACGATCACAAAAACATAGAAATCATCAAAAATAAAATAAAAACAGACCTTTAATTGAGCATCAACATTTCCGAGCCCTAAAAAATCATCTTTGGCTTCTTTTTTCTTGATTTTTGGTTAAATATGAATTAGAATAAGATGAATTTTGGCTTTTATTTTATTTTAATTATCATTAATACATAGTTTACAATTTTACCCTTAATGAAACCATTATAAAATCACTTAATATATGCCCATTTAGTCCATTCCCACTATCAATGGTCTAATTACATCATAAGGACCTTTCATTTAATAAACCATTGCCAATAGACACACTTAACTTATAGCATGCTACTTTTGCATTTTACGTGATTAAGTCCTTTTTCTCAAATTGAACTATTAAGCGATAAAATTAGCTTACGAAATTTTCACACATAAATATTCACATGTTGTAAACACTGAATATAATATTAAAATAATTTTATGACCTCATATTTGTGGTTTTGAAACCATTGTTCCGATTTAACTAAAACTGAGCTGTTACAACTCTCCTCCCATTAGGGATTTTCGTCCCCGAAAATCTTACCAGTGAATGGGTTTGGGTCTTGCTTTCTCATAGCATCCTCGGATTCCCACATAGCTTCTTCAACCCTGTGTAAATTCCATTATACTTTCACTAACGCTATTCTTTTATTTCTCAACTCTTTGATCTCATGAGCTAGAATTCGAATTGGTTCTCCACTCTACGATAAATCTGACTGAATATCTACTTCGGTCAGGGAAATAACATGCGAAGGATCAGATCGGTATCATCGAAGCATTGATACATGAAATACATTATGAATATTTTCTAGCTCACACGGCAATGCTAGCCAATAAGCCACTGGTCCAACTCACTCAATAATCTCATACGGCCCGATGAATCTCAAACTTAATTTGCCTTTACGACCAAATTGAAGTATTTTCTTCCACGGAGATACTTTCAAAAACACTTTATCCCCGATTTGAAACTCAATATCTTTCTGTTTCAAATCTGGGTAGGATTTCTAATGATCTGACGCTAATTTTAAACTATCACGAATTACTTCCACTTTTTCTTCTGTTTCTCTGATCAGATCAACCCCATGAATCATATTCTCACTTAGCTCAGTCCAATACAACGGTGTTCTACACTTACGACCGTATAGAGTTTCTTATGGTGCCATTTTAATACTCGACTAGAAACTGTTGTTATATGTAAATTCAATCAACGACAAATATTTTTCCCACGTACCTTCGAACTCAAGAATACAACATCTCAACATATCCTCGAGTATCTGAATAACTCTTTCAGATTGACCATCCGCCTACGAATGAAATGTAGTACTAAAATGTGGTTTTGTACCCAGTACATCTTGCAGTTTCTTCCAAAACCTCTATGTGAATCTTGGATCTTTATCTGAAATAATAGAAACAGGTACTCCGTGTAATCTCGCAACCTCGGAGATATACAACTCAGCTAACTTTTCAAGCGAAGAGTTCATTCGTACCAGAATGAAATGATCCAATTTCGTCAATCTATCAACTATAACCCAAACCGCATCTTTTTTACTCTGAGATAGGGGCAAACTCGAAATAAAATCCATAGTCACTCTATCCCATTTCCACTCAGGAATCATAATCGGTTGTAATAAACCAGAGATGCTCATCTTTAACTTGCAGACAAATTAAACATTTAGAAACGAATTCTGAAATGTCATGTTTCATGCCATGCCACCAATAAAGTTGTTTCAAGTCATTATACATTTTCGTACTTCCTAGATGAACAGATAAACAACTACTATGTGCTTCATTCAGAATCATCCAAATCAATTCTGAATTTCTCGGAACACATATTCGATCTCTGAATCTCAAAAAATCATTAACGTCAACTTGAAATTCTTAATCAGGGTTCAAATCACATTGTGCTCATTTTGCTAACATTTCATTATCAACTTTCTAAGCTTCACAAATTTGCTGTAAAAACAATGGTCTCGCTTTCAACTCAGCTACAATCGAGCCATCACCAGACAAAGCCAACTAAGTATTCATTCCACGTAGAGCAAACAAATATTTTTGGCTTAATGCATCAGTAACTACATTTGCCTTTCCCAGATGATAATCAATCACTAGTTCGTAATCTTTTAGGAATTATAGCCATCTCCGCTGTTGCCAATTCAAATCTTTTTGAGTCATCAGATATTTCAAACTCTTATGTTCTGAATAAACATGGCATTTCTCACTAAACAAATAATGGTACAAAATCTTCAATGCAAACACAATGGCTACTAACTCTAAATCGTGCATCGGATAATTCTTTTCATGCAGCCTCAACTATCTTAAGGCATAAGCTATGTGATAAACATCAAATTATACATAATTTTACCCCAAATACTTAGCATATTTATGGATGTTTACCACTAGATTTGTGGATTTTGGTGCTCTTGATCTGGTTATTTCATGTTTTGTACTCAGGAGAGCCCTAAGGGTCAAAAAGAGCCAAAGACGAGCTAAAAAGGGACAAAAAGGACCAAATCGAGAAGCTCATACGGCCCAAGCCTTGCCACACGGACTGCTCACACGCTCGTGTCCTTCGAGGGTGTCGACCAAGGCTCTCATGATTCACACTGTCATGTGCAATTTAACGGATCGAACACGGCCTGGAAAACACGTCACATAGGGGTGTCCCTTTTTCAAAGAGTTGTATTTTACACGGAAAAGGGTACTTAGGGAGGAAGAAAGCTAATCCAAAGCCTGTATAAACACCCTAAGTGTGACCTAATAAGGGGGGCCTCTTCCAGAACTTTTCTGGAATACAGAACCACACGCCAGGAATTACTTGAAGGAAGCCAGACGATCCATCCCAAAAGCCGGAGCTACTCCAAGACTGAAGATCTCTCTCAGAATTCCTTCAGGGGTTTTAGAGTTTTCTTCATGTTTTGTTATTTTTATACTTTTGAGATGTAATCTTATTTTATTATGAACTAAACCCCTTAGATACCTAAGGGGGATAAAACCTATGATGGATCTTGTTATTATTATCTGAACTATATGATAAATACTTGATTTGTTCTTAATTATGTGTTCTTAATGCTTGAGTTAATATTCTGGGTATTAATTAATGATTTGATGTGCTTATGTAGAGGAGGAATAGACCCTACCTAAGAGTAGATATTGCATATTAAGCGAAGTTGATCGAACGCCTAGAAATAGGGTTACGAGATTTTGCCAGATTAGGGTGAAACCTAATATGGGAGTCCATAGAGTGATTTACTACTTTCCTAGGGGTTTTAATTAAGAAAGAAATTTTGATTAATTCAACTGAGGGTTAGACGTTATTAGTCTCGAAAGGGATGATAACATAGGTTAGGGAATCTCGCAGATCAAGTCAAGTGAATAAATCGTCTGGTTCAGAGTCAAATAACAAGTGAAATCTAGGTGGATTCCTCCTTGGGTGTCGTCTTTATCAATTGCTTTTCTTCAAGTTTTTTTCCAAATTTTCTCTTTGATTTAATTAAATTAGTTAATTAGTTTAACAAAAAAACCCTTTTATTCGTGGCTAGATAATAAAAAGATAGTTATTACTAGTACTTTTGGTTCCCTTGGGTACGATATCCCGGTCTTGCCATTACTATACTATTGTTTGATAGGTGCGCTTGCCTTTTCGTCGTGATAATAGTTAGTCTAGGTTTGATCTTCATTATAAATATTTATTACTTGATACGAATCACACGATCACTATGAATTTGCCTTCTTGCATCAAAACGCAGCCCAAACCATTCAACAATGCATCACTATAGACCACAAATTCTTTACCCGATCCTGGCTGTACTAACATCGGAGCTTCAGTCAAAAGAGCTTTCAACTCATCAGAACTTTTTTGACATTTCTCAGACCATTCAAACTTTACATCTTTTTGAAACAATCTCGTCAATAAAGTTGAAATCGTTGAAAAGCCTTTTACAAACCATCTATAATAGCTAGCTAGTCCCAAAAAATTGTAGACTTCAGATACATTTCTCGGAGGCTTTCTATCTATTATTGTAGAAATCTTGTTCGGATCGAGTCGAATGCCCAATGCTGACACAATATGCCCTACAAAACCAACCTTGCGCAACCAAAATTCACATTTACTGAACTTTGCATATAACTGTTTATCACGTAGAGTCTGCAATACAATTCTCAAATGCTCGGTATGCTCAGTTTCATCTCGTGAATATATCAAAATACCATCTATGAACACAACAACAAATCAATCTAGGTACGGCCTAAAAATATGGTACATTAAGTCCATAAAGGCAGCAGGTGCATTCGTCAGTCCAAAAGGCATGACTAAGAATTCATAGTGACCATATCTCGTTCTGAATGCAGTCTTTGGTACATCAGAATCTTTAACTCTTAACTCATAATAACTTGATCTCAAATCTATCTTTGAAAACACTGTAGTCGCTTTCAATTGATCAAACAAATCATCAATCCGCGGTAGAGGGTATTTGTTCTTGATTGTCACTTTATCCAGCTATCTGTAGTCTATACACATTCTCATCGTGCCATATTTCTTTTTCACGAACAACACAAAAGCACCCCAAGGCAAAAAACTCGGTCTTGCAAACCCTCTGTTGGTTAATTCTTGCAACTGAACTTTCAATTCTTTTAACTCTATCGGAGCCATTCTGTACGAAGCTATCGATATTGGTGTAGTTCTTGGCAATAACTCAATGCCAAACTCAACCTCTCGGATCGTGGTAAACCCAGCAACTCTTCAAGAAACACATCCAGATATTCACACATAACTGGCACTAATTCAATATTCCTTTCAATCACTTTCTATCAAGCACATAAGCAAAATAAGCTTCATAACCCTTTCTCACATCTCTGGCAAGCCATTCAAATCATCCGACTCAATTCGAATAATCTCATTATTCTGACATCTCAAATCAATCATCTTTAGATTACAACTCACAATAGCATCATGCAGTGTTAGCCAATTCATACCCAGAATTATATCAAATTCATCAAATGGTAACAACATCAATTGGCCAAAAAATAGAAATCCTGAATCATCAATGGACAATTCTTACATACTTTATCAATCAACACATACTTTCCTAAGGGATTCGATACTCTAATCACAAATTTAGTAGACTCTACAAGCAAAGTCTTACTAGATACTAAATTCATAAATATATACGAGTCAGTAGATCCTGGATCTATCAATGCAACAATCACATTAGTATCATAGAGAGTGAAAGTACCAGTAATGACATCCGGAGATGATGCTTCTTCGTGAGTGCGAATAGTGTAGCCTCTAGTAGGTGCTCTGGCCTCAGATCTCGTTATAGAATCTTTGTACCATGGTTACTGCTTGCATTTCTCGTATTTCTTGGAGGCCTCCATCGAGTAGCTGTGTTGTTTGATTTTACATTCTGATATTTATCTTTTTCAATTAACTTAGGACAATCTCTAATAAAATGATCTCGTGAACCACAACTGTAGCAAGTTCTATTATTATTTTTCACCCAGAAATCTCTAAAATGCCATCTTCCACATTGTTGACACTCAGGTTTAACATCTTTTACGTTACCAACACCCGATATCGATGTGGCTTAAGCTTTCAGGTTGGTGTATTGCTTTCTGTGATCTCTATTATGATATCCCACTGAAGCTGTCGATCGGTTAAAATAATCTTTGGATTTCTTTGATGAGGAATGATAAGATTTACTCATCGACCTCTTCCTCAAATCTCTTGCCTCTGAATTAGCCTTTTTCTTTTCTCGGGTAAAATCTTCAGCTTTGCATGCCCATTCAACTAGCACAACGAATTCTTTCAAATCTAATATCTCGACCAGAAGTTTAATATCTTCATTCAGCCCATTAATAAACTCTTTTCACATTATTTCTTAAGTTGAAACCTATTCTTGAGCATACTTGCTCAACCGTACAAATTCCCTCTTGTACTCGATTACAGTCATACGGCCTTGTTTCAATTCCAAAAACTCTTTATGCTTTTGATCAAAAAATCATTGACTTACGTACTTTTTTCGGAACTCGATCTGAAAGAATTCCTAAGTAACTCGCTCTTTAGGAACCACAGATGTCAATATTCTCCACCAATGGTATGTATTGTCTCTAAGTAAAGATACCACACATTTGATACATTCTTTTGGAATGCAAGTTAATTCACCAAATACTCTGATTGTGTTCTCAAGCCAGAACTCAGCTCTCTCAGTATCATCGTCAATTATATCCCAAAACTCTTCAGCCCAATGTTTACGTATCTTATCCACTGGCGGCTTATTCAATTGTGTCAAATCTATAGCTTGAGGAATAGTAGGGTTTTATTAAGGAACAGGTGGGGGTGGAGGTTGTTGAGCAGCCGGATTCATTCATACGAATTCTATGAACCACTCACTACTCATCTAAAAAAAGGCTTGTTTAGCCTCTCCCTCCTGGTTACTAGTTATGAGATTAGAAATAGACTGCACTGTCCCTTGAGCAGTACTTTAAACATCATTACTTACAACATGATCGGGATCCATTTGCTACATAAAAACACATTTTAACTTTTAAGAATCATCACACTATCGCAGTTTATATATATGACATGTATAGCTAGTCTCTCACTCACTATGTTAGTCTTAGAATCGATTAAACTGTAGCTCTGATACCAATTAAATGTAACACTCCTAACCCATATCTGCCACTGAAATAGGGTTACAAGACATTACCGATCAATACACAAATTTCACATACATAACATATACATTTATGCATTTGTATAAAAAATTCATTCAAATCATTCACATTGTCCCTTATAAGGCTCTACGAGACCTTAAAACATGCTTAGAAGTGGTTCAGGACTAAACTGATAACATTTACAAATTTTGGAAAACTTAGAAAATTTTCAAACCTATAAAGGTCACACGCCTGTGTGAACTGGCCGTGTGCCTCTCATGGTCACCAGACACGCCCGTCTCACAGGCCGTGTGAAAACAAGGCATACATACTGACTTGTACCACATGGCCGATGACAGGCCCATATGCCATGGTCGTGGGAAAATCGGGGAGATTACTAACTTGGGTCACGCAGCCGGCCACACGCCTGTGTGCCAGCCCGTGTGTTAGACACGGCCAGTAGACACGCCCGTGCGTCTCGGCCATGCCAAACCTATTGGGTATACTGACTTAATTCAAAAGGGTATCCCATGGGACACACGGCCATACAGGATGACCATGTGTCACACACAGCTGAGGCACACGCTTGTATCTCTGCCCTTATGGACAAAAAAAAGGCCATTTGTAAAGCCAATTTGCCTCTCTTTTCTCATGCACACAAAGCAACCAAATTGGTACTAATTCAACACACATATAGACAGCCAAAAATGCCAATTCATACACATATCATGTCATCTATATTCAACCATTTCAACTATTTAATCATACCAAATAAATATGCCACAATCATCAATCTCGCATAACTACTAAATGCATTTACTCATCAAATTATCATCTATATCATGACACAAATTGCACCATATCTTCATCTCAAAATCAAACCACAATATGCCAATCTTCCAAGCATTAATACATCAAATACTAATTAACAAAATGAACAACCGTTTGGCTATATCAACAACTATAGCAAACATATCAAAACAAGCCAACATGTATGGCCATATACACGAACATTTACAAGCCAAATCTCATGGCTAAAATCATAACTCAAAATATACCAAAATCACACTAGCCCATACATGCTATATACCATATATAGAAAGCTTCAAAAGTACCAACGAGATGATCGATAGTATGATGACGTTTCCCGACGATCCCCAAATCTGAGCTAGCTTTGATTCTCTATAAAACATAAACAAATAACACACAATAAGCTTCATAGCTTAGTAAGTTCGTATTAAATATACTCAACAACTCATAATATACAAATCATCAATTCATACTAATTAATATCTAAATCATGGTGACCAAAAAACTTTCCTTTTACTTACTCAAGTGTTTATGAACAAGCTCATAACTTCTTCTATTTGGATTTCATGCTTTATATGTACATACCTGTGCAAATTCTTATCGAACTCATACCTTTACGTGATATTGTCGAATACTCGATATCTCGCACACTAAGTGCCAAAGCATAGCTGAAGCTATCTCAGTCTCGCACTCTAAGTGCCATATATAGCTGAAGCTATTCCGATTCGTACATAAAGTGATTTATATAGCTGAAGCTATCTCGATATGCACACTAAGTGCCAAACATAGTCGATTTATCGTCGTACACAATCGTAGTCTCATATATACAATTTATATAATAATAAAGCATTAAAACATAATTGTAGCAATGTTTATCACGTATGAACTTACCTCGGACGTAAAAATGACGAAATTAGTCGATTAGTCGAGTACTTTGTTCTTACCTCGATCTAAGTCTGGGTTCCTCTTTTCTTGATCTATATTATAGAAAATTCAACTTATTTAATCACATAATCTTTCAATTTAGTCCACAACATGCATTTGGCCATTTTTACCCATTAGCCTCTAGACTTTCACGTTTTTACAATTTAGTCATTATATCACAAATACATAAAATTACATAATTTCTTTCAAATACATGCTAGCCAAATTTTCCTAGTGTGCATAGTAACTCATATTTATCATTTATTCACACATTTAACCCCTAAATTTACACTTTCACAATTAAATCCTTATTTAACATTTTTGTCAAAAATCACTTAACAAAACTTTAAAATTTATCATCAAATATTCATTTTTCATCATCAAACATTCAAAAGCTCAAGCACTCATCAATGAAATTTCACAAAATCATGAAAAATTTCAAAAATTGAAGCATAGGCTAGCTAGTATTCAAAGCAACGATCACAAAAACATGGAAATCATCAAAAACGGAATAAAAACGGTCCTTCAAGTAAGCATCAACATGGCCGAACCCTAAAACATCAACTTTGGATTCTTTTCTCTTGATTTTCGGTTAAATATGAATGAAAATTAGATGAATTTTGGCTTTTGTTTTGTTTTAATTATTAGGAATACATAGTTTACCATTTTACCCTTAATGAAACCATTGTAAAATCACTTAATATACACTCATTTATGTCCATTCCCACTATCAATGGTCGAATTACATCATAAGGACTTTTCATTTAATAAACCATAGAAAATAGAAACATTTAACTTATAGCATGCTACTTTTACATTTTGTGCGATTAAGTCCTTTTTCTCAAATTGAACTATTAAGCGATAAAATTAGCTCATGAAATTTTCACACATATGTACTCACATGCTGTGAACGCCAAATATAATATTAAAATATTTTTACGATCTCAGATTTTTGCTTCTGAAACCACTGTTCTGATTTAACTAAAATCGGGCTATTACACCGACACTTGTTCCTGTATAAAATCTACTAATTCGAATCATTTTCTTTTCCTCGGTCTAACCTTGAAATTGTGTTATCTGGATCTATATAAATAGCTTTAATCATCAATTTCACATATTTCATATCTATTTGGACTCAATTTATGTCCTAGGTAAAATTACCATTCTGCCCTAACGTTTCCATAAATTCCAATTCCGTCTCTAGGCCCAAAAAATAAAACTTATGCAATCTACTCCCTATTCCAAGCCTAACCAAAATCCCATTATAAATTTTCCAGCACATGTATTTATAAAATTTTAGAATTTTTCATCAAATTTCACAAGTTTACAATTTAGTCCCTAAATCATGTTTTCATCAAAAATCACTTTGTAAAAGTTGCTTATCTATCAACAACCTTTCAGTTTCTACCATAAATTTCTAATTTTTAGCATATTCATCCATGACCCATTTTTCATACCTTGATAACTTTTCAAATTAATCCCTCAAATAGATTAGCTTAGACTATCCTGGTTTCAAAAATATCAAAATTACTAAAAACAGGACAATGAAACTTACCCAATTAGGCCTTGAAAGTTTCTTCTCTCTCGTCTAGGGTTTCCATGTGTTTTTAGGTTGAAGATGATGAGAAAAATAAGATGATATTTTTTTCCATCTTTTAATTAATTAAGTACTTTGCAATTTCCAATTTAGTCCTTGCCCTTTTTCTACATTTCCATGGATGAGTCATCAAACAAAATCTATACTTCTTTAGTGGTCTAATTACCATATAAGGACCTTTATATTTGAATTCTATAGCTATTCAATCCTTATAACTACTAGAATTTAACTTTCGCATTTTATGTGATTTAGTCCTTCTCATAATTAAACACTTAATCAGTAAAAAATTTTGGATTTGTGGTCCTGAAACCACTGTTTCGATTTCACTGAAAAATGGGTTGTTACAACTCTCCCCTCTTTAGGGATTTTCGTCCTCGAAAATCTTACCAGTAAAAAGATTCACGTACTGCTTCCTCATAGTATCCTCCGGTTCCCAGGTAGCTTCTTCAATACCATGCCGTTTCCAAAGAACTTTAACTAAAGCTACATTTTTATTTCTCAACTCTTTTGTTTCCCGATCTAAGATTTTGATTGGTTCTTCACTATATTTTATATCAGGATGAATCTCTACCTCTGTCTGAGAGATAACATGTGAAGGATCAGATTGATACCGCCGTAGCATAGACACATGAAAAACATTGTGAATCTAATCAAGTTCTGGTGGTAAAGCTAAGCGATAAGCAACTGGTCCAATTCTTTCTGTAATCTCATGTGGTCCAATGAATCGTGGACTTAATTTCCTTTACGACCAAACCAGAGAACTTTCTTCCAAGGTGACACTTTCAAGAATACTTTGTCACTGACTTGAAATTCTATTTCTTTTCATTTCAAATCAGCATAAGACTTTTGACGATCAGCGGCTATTTTCAAACGGTCCCAAATTACTTTCACTTTTTCCTCGGTCTCTCAAACCAATTCAACTTCGTGTAACTTTTTCTCACTAAGTTCTGTGCAGTACAATTGCGTTCTACATTTATGACCATACAAGGCTTCATACGGTGCCATTTTGATGCTATTATTATAAGCAAATTCAACCAAAGGCAAATACCTTTCCCAGTTACCTTCAAACTCAAGTATACAACACCGAAGCATATCTTCTAAGATCTACAATACCCATTCAGATTGACCATCTATTTGGGGATGAAATGCAATGTTAAAGTGTAACTGAGTACCAAGAGCTTCTTGCAATTTGCTCTAGAATTGAGAAATAAATCGAGGATCTCTATCTGAAATAATAGAGACAGGCATTCCATGCAATCTGACAATATCAGAAACATATAATTTAGCCAACCTATCCAAGGAAAAATCCATATGTACTGGAATAAAGTGTGCTGACTTTGTCAACCGATCAACAATTACCCAAATGACATCTTTCTTCTTTGGAGACAGGGGTAACCCTGATACAAAATCCATAGTAATTCTTTTCGATTTCCATTCTGGTATTGTAACAGGCTTTAATAGTCCAGAAGGCAATTGATGCTCAGCTTTTACTTGCTGACATATCAAACACTTAGATACGAACTCCGAAATATCTCGTTTTATTCCCAGCCACTAGTACATCTTTTTCAGATCATTATACATTTTATTACTACCAGAATGTATAGACATGTTACCATTGTAAGCTTCATATAAAATCTTTTGTACTAGTTATAAACTTTTTGATACACATACTCTAACTCTAAATAACAAACAACCATCAGTCCCGATCTAAAATTTTGAGTCAGAAGTCAATTAACTTTGTACCCATTTTGTTTACAACTTACTATCATTTTTCTGAGCTTCAAAGATATGTTGCAAGAACCTTGGTCTAGCTTTTAACTCAGCCATGATTGAACCATCATCAGACAAAGATAATCGGGTGTTGATTGCTCACAAAGTATACAGGGATTTTTTGCTCAAAGCATCTGCCACTACATTGGCTTTCCCCGGATGGTAGTCAATAACAAGATCATAATCTTTCAGTAATTCAAGCCATCTTGCTGTCTCAAATTAAAATCTTTCTATGACATCAAATATTTCAGACTTTTATGATCAGTGAATATGTGACATTTTTCCCAGGTAAGAAATGTCGCCAGATTTTCAATGCAAACACTATGGCTACCAATTCAAGGTCGTGTTTCGGGTAGTTCTTTTCATGTGGCTTTAGCTGTCGTGAAGCATAGGCTACTACTTTACCTTCTTGCATCAAAACATAACTTAAACCATTCAATGATGCATCACTATAAACTATAAATTCCTTACCCGATTTAGGCTGGACTAACATGGGTGTTTTTGTCAATAAAGCTTTTAATCTGTCAAAACTCTGTTGGCAATTTTTAGTCCACTCAAACTTTACATCTTTTTGTAGTAAACGAGTCATCAGAGAAGCTATTATTGAAAATCTTTTTACAAATATCCAATAGTAACCAGCTAGTCCTAGAAAACGTCAGACTTTAGACATATTCTTCAGTGGCTTCCAATTAACAACGTGTAAAATTTTATTTAGGTCTACTCTGACAGCTTCAGCAGATACTATATGCTCAAAAAACTAACTTCCTGCAACTAAAATTCACATTTACTGAATTTGGCGTATAGTTTTTTCTCTCGTAGAGTTTGTAACACTATTCTCAAATGCTGAACATACTCATTTTCATTTTGAGAGTAAACCAAAATATCATCTATAAATACCACCACAAACCTGTCCAAATACGGGCTGAAAATTCTGTTCATCAAATCCATAAACACTGCAGGTGTATTTGTCAAGCCGAATGGCATCACAAGAAACTCATAGTGTCCATACTTGGTTCTAAAAGTTGCCTTTGGGACATCCGATTCTTTTACCCATAGTTGTTAATAACTAGAATAGAGATCAATCTTCAAAAAATACAGTGGCACATTTTAATTGGTCAAACAAGTCATTAATACGAGGTAATGGATACTTGTTCTTTATTGTAACTTTGTTAAGTTGTTTGTAATGATACACAGCCTCAATGATCCATCCTTCTTCTTTACAAATAGAACTGGCGAACCCCAAGGTGAGAAAATAGGTCGAGCAAAACCACTGTCATTCAACTCCTACAACTGTACTTTCAACTCTTTCAATTCAGTAGGAGCCATTCTATAAGGTGCTATGAATATCAGTGTCGTTCCTAGAACAAGATCCATAGAGAATTCTACTTTTTTTATCTGGTAATAAACTAGGTAATTCTTCTGGGAATACATATGGAAATTCACATACAACCGACATTGACTGAATCTTTAACTCAGGTACTTTAGTATCCAACACATATGCAAGATAAGCATCATACCCTTTTCTAATATATTTCTGTGCTGATATTGCTGAAATCACATTAGGTAATCCATCTAGTTTATCAGATTCAACATGAAGTAATTCATCACTCTCACATTTCAATACAATATATTTTTGTTTACAATTCACCACTGCATCATATTGGGTTAACCAATCCATTCCCAAGATCACATCAAATTCGTGAAATGGCAATAACATCAAGTTAGCCGAAAAAAACCTTTTACCATCACCGGATAGTTTTTATAAACTTTATCCACCATAACACACTAGCCCAAGGGGTTTGAAACTTTAACTACAAATTCAGTGAATTTAACAGGTAAGTTTTTAACAGACACTAGGTTCGTGCATATGTATGAATGTGTAGAACCAAGATCAATCAATGCAGTAATATCAATATCAAGTAGAGAAAATGTACCAGTAATAACGTCTGACGCAGATGCATATTCTCTAGCACAAATAGCATATGTCCTTGTAGGTGCTCGTGCCTCAAATCTAATTGTTGTATCTTTGGTAGTGCATCGACTACCACTAACATTACCGGGGTGACAGGGTGTTGTAACAACCCATTTTTGGGTCAAATAAAAAAAGTGGCTGTGAGACCATAAATATGAAGTAGAAATATATATTTTATTATTTCTTTAAGGTCTACAACATGATTAAATGATTGTGTGAAAATTTTGTTAAGAAATTTTATCGATTGAGTGTCCAATTTGACTAGAAGGACTAAATTCTAATAGGTGGAAAACTTGAGTTCTATAGGCTAAAGGTAGTAAATTGTTATGAAATTCTAAATTAGAGGTCTTTAAAGGGTAATTAGACCATTATATTTAGTATAGACAAAAATGGACATGGTTAGATAAAATATCAAAGTTTTAAGTGAAGGGTATTTTAGTCATCTGGTAAATAAAGACAAAATTAACAAATAAAAGATGTCATCTTCATCAATTTAGTGCCTCATAGCCGAAAATTACAAGGAGAAGACATGGCTAGGGTTTTGGCCACTTCCAAGCTCGATTGTAAGTCCATTCTTGCCCCGTTTTTCATAATTTTTATGTTTTTGAAGTTGTCTCAACCTAATCTAGCC
This sequence comes from Gossypium hirsutum, assembly GCF_007990345.1. Classification (NCBI taxonomy): domain Eukaryota; kingdom Viridiplantae; phylum Streptophyta; class Magnoliopsida; order Malvales; family Malvaceae; genus Gossypium; species Gossypium hirsutum. The sequence goes on from NC_053431.1 coordinate 85,336,927, forward strand.
TTTCCAAGGACTAATTTGAAGAAGGATTAAAATCTAAAATTTTACCTGTGTTGAATATGTGTGTATTTTGATGTTTAATTGTAGAATATGCATGTTTATTGTGTGTTAAACGACTTTTACAAAGTGATTTTCGATAAAAAAGTCAAATAGGGACTTTTTTGTAAAAGTTTATAAAATGTGTAGAAAAGTGTGAATAAATGAAAAATGTGGGTTGTTATAAGTACTAGTAAGGTTCGGCTTGGCTTGGGTTGTGATGAAATTGAATGAAATTCATTTTTCGAGCCTAGGGACTAAAATGTAAAATGTTGAAAAGTTTAGGGCAAAAATGTAATTTTTGCCATAGTGTGTTTTTGGGCTGAATTGAACAATGTGATAATTAAATAAGTTAAATTTGGTATTATAGATTAAGAAAAATGAAGTTCGGGTCAAGATCAGGGAAAAAACAAAGTAGTTGACGAATAGCTTCCTTTGGTCATTTTTGTAACCGAGGTAAGTTCGTATGTTAAATAAGCTTTAATATAATTGCATTTAAATGCTTTAATATTGCATGAACTATATAATTGACTATGTGAACGAGTTTAATTCCACGAACGAGTTCGACGATGATTCAAAAAGTACAAAATCCCATTTGAACCTTAGGAATACATTATGATACAAGTGACATGTCACTAGGGTTACCATGTATTATGTGATTATGTGATCCTGTGCTAGTCTTGTATGTCCTACCGGTGGTTGAGTATACCGGCATATGTTGTGGTTACTTGACATCTTGTGTGAGCAGCATCGTATGGTTATGTCTGGACTGACAGCTTGTATGAGTAGGCCTGTCAATAGCTCAAGAGCGAGCAATTATGAGATATGAGACTTAGGTAGCATTGGCTACATATGTGGCACTTAGTGTGCAAAATTCCTGAGTATCCTGCATTATTATTCTGAGTGGTTCATTGGTATGTCAAAGATGAGAACACGTATAAATTCATTTCGAGATGGTACAAGTATGTACATAAAGCTTATCTTTATTAATTTCAAGAAATGATGAATTCGAGGTAAGTTGTGATGGAATGAATTATGATTATGATATTATGGTAAATTACATTGTGTTACATTAAATTATTTGAATGTTAGATGTATAGTAAGGTTTGTTTATTTCTTACATACGAGCTTACTAAGCTATATAGCTTACTTCATTTATTTTTCCATGTTTTATAGTGTCGCCAAGCTAACTCGTATTAGGGATTGTTGGAGGTTTGCCTCACACTATCAAAACTATCATTTTAGGAATTGATGAAATTTAGCTCTTTGAGTATATGGCATGTATAGGGACTTGGTCATTTTGTTATATGTTTCATTTGATTTGGCCAAATGTATTGGCTCATATTTGTTTAAGGTGATTTGGTATTTAGCCATGTAATTGGCTTATTTTGGCTAAAATGGCTGTAAGCACATTTATATAAGTATATGTGCGAATGCCTTTTGTTTATGTGTTTTGTAATGGGTTGCTATATGTTTATTATTGTTAAATGATTTGTTGTGAAATGGATGAGATTTGTCCTTTGGTGTGCTAAGAAATCTAAGTAGAATTATGCATGATGAAGGTATTCATGTTGACACCTGTGAATTTGAGTTTGGTATGAATTGATTAGGTAAAATATGCTATAGTAAATATGTTAAGTGTTGGTAATGAATGATATGATTTAGCCTTAATTTTTGAGGTTTTGGTTGCTTAAACATGCCATGATTTATGTCATTGAAATTGTGTATGTGTTTGTGCAAATGAGGGTGACAAATGGCTTAGTAAATAGCCTTTATTTCATCCACATGGGTAGACACACGGGCATGTGTCTAGGCCGTGTGTGACACACGGTCTACCCCAGGGGCGTGTGTTCTGGCCGTGTGTCCCCTGCACCTTAATTTTGAGAAATAGAATGCTCAGAATTAAGCACACAGGCAGAGACACGGGCATGTGTCTCAGCCATGTGGATGTCACGGCCTAAGGCATGGGCGTGTGTCCTAGGCATGTGAAGTCTTCACCTATTTTATGAAAATTTAATTATCCACACGGCCTAGCACACGAGCTGTGACAACCCTAAAGTGACCCTAGTCAGAAAGCGGTTTTGGGACCACTAAACCGAGTCACCAAATTATTTGAATATGATATTTATTGTCTAAAATATGTGAATATGAATGTGTGAAAGTTTTAAGCTTCGATTTAGTCGACTGCATGTGAATTTAGCTAATAGGACTTATGTGTGACACTTTTGAAATGTGATAGGTTAATCTATAAGGATCTATTAGTGCATGTAATAAAAGGGTGGACTTGCATGTCAATTTCCCCCTTAATTTAGTAGTGGCCGGCCATGACAAGGAAGGTGGACAAAATGTTATGGGCAAAACATGTCATAAACATGTTATGTTAGTGATTTATGTTAGGAAAAAATAAAATAAGAAGTATGGGTAATAAAATAATAATGGAAAGGTAAATGATGATGAAAAAAAAGAAAAGAGAAAGAAAAAAAAAGAAAGGCCCTCATGTTGTTCTTGGCCGAATAGAAGAAAGAGAAGAAGGGGGAAGAGCTTGAGAAAATTGGCTATGGTGGTTTGCTAGGCTAAGGTATGTTTGATGTTGTCCATGAGATTCATGCATGTTTTTAGTTGTTAGTTTGAGTTCTACCTAGCCCATGGTTTAAATCTTTGCTATGAGATGGAGATGATATTCGGCCATGGGTGTTGTCTTCTTGGTTGATGTTTGATGTTGTGGTGATGAGGGATGAAGATGAGTTAAGTTTCGGCTAAGGTGGATTTGTGTTGATGTCATTTGCATGCTAAGTGTGAAGCTTTGTAATGATACATGTGATGGTGATTGATGACTCTAGGATTTTCTTTTTGGCATTTTTGAGTTAGACATTAAGTTCTTTGTGTAACCCATGACCAAAATTGAATGGTATGGTGTCTTGATGCATTCGGCCATGGTAGAAAGTAGATGTGAAATGGTAGTAAGGTGAAGTGCAAAATGTTAGTATTTGATTACTAGTGTATATATGCGTGTTAGCCGAGTTTTGAACTTGAAACAAGATGATATATAATCAATACAAGTAACCATACTTGTAGGAAGCATTAAGCATATAAACGGCCTCAACATAGACATGCATATTCGGCCATAGGAAGAAGATTGGTGTTGCATGTATTCGGTTAGAGGCAAGCATATTAATGCTTTTATCTTGGCTTAGACAATCGGCTAAAAGGGAGTGTGGGTTAATATGTTGAGTTGATTCATGATTTCATATGTATGTTACTTTAATGTCTAATGTATATATATATGGGCTAAGTACCTTGAGTTCCTCTTTTCGATGCTCAAATGATTAAATCAATTTATTTGTTAAATTAAGCTCAAGAGCAAAGGGGAATTAAATCCAATAAAGGGAAGGAAAAAGTGGTCGAATAGCCATCGAAATCGTTCGACAACATCCGAGGTAAGTTTTCGAGTAACGAGACTTAGTTTACGATTTGATTAAGTCATGACGTATGAGCATAACAAATATACGGTGATATGATGATTCTACTTGAATTATATGTTGAGTTAATTAGTCTATACGTATGACGGGTAGCCGTATGTGCATAGAGATCGTGTCATAAAGCAAACTAAACCATGATGTTTGTATGTGGCTAGTGAGCCAAAAATAGGATTGCTTAATACGTGACTTGTGTTTGAACTCTAATTATGAAAATGAAATATAGATGTGTCGTGATTTATTGATATGTGCATGAATATTTGGATGATAACCAGGCTAAGTCCCGAAGGCATTTGCACTAGTGACTAGTTCTGGGCTAAGTCCCGAAGGCATTTGTGCGAGTTACTATATCCGGGCTAAGTCCCGAAGGCATTTGTGCGAGTTACTATATCCGGGCTAAGTCCCGAAGGCATTGGTGCGAGTTACTATATCCGGGCTATGTCCCGAAGGCATTCGAGCGAGTAGCCATATCCGGGTAAATCTCGAAGGTACTTGGCTTGGGAATGAGCGACCTTGCTGTAATAGTTTCAATTAATACGCTCGTGAAATCCCAGCGATGAGGTATGTTTCGTATATGCATTGAATTAGTTGATCCCTTACAAATAGTATTCGCTCAGTCGATAAATGAGCTACCGGCCTTTGGCTAAGTTGATCTTTTGTGTATGAATATAAGGGTTGGTAATGTGAAGTAAGTATGATATTGAGAATTTGTGCATATGAAATTATCCGTTTAGCCATATGAATTCTACACTTTAGTTGTGTCTAATTCCATGGCTCAAAACTTACTAAGCATTTAATGCTTACTCCGTTTCTTTGAATCTCTGTTTTATAGATTTTGGTTCGTCAGCTATCCAACTCGGGATTGTCGAAGTCGAAGTCGTCCACACTATCAAAGCCCCTTTTGGTACACTTTTGGTTGAACTCTGGAAATGGCATGTATAGGACTGCCCTTGTGTTATTAGTCAAGTACTTTGGTGTTGTATATATTTGGATAGCCAAGCGAAAATGGCTTATATATTTTAAGCATAGTGTTATAATCATTTTTTACGTATATGGTTATTTTGAGGTGTGGATATGCTTGGCAATGATTGGCCATTTAAATGGTTAATCATGATCATAATTTTTGCTATATATGCTAAAGGGCTAGTTGAATCATGGAAACTATGAAATAGGTGAAGTCTACCTTAAGGCAGATGCTGAAAGCAGCAGTGGTGTAAGTTTGAAAAATCACTAAAAATATTTGGAATGGAATTAAATAGTGAATAAATTATGTAATCGAACCTTGATGAATCTACTTTCATACCGAAGAAACGAAACGGTCATATGAGTTGTATTTTAAGGGATATGTAAGTTTCCGTGGAACAGGGCCAGAGCAATTTCTGGATCCCCTGATCTGACTTTGGAAATTCATTATATATTAACCAGAGATAATTAGAAGTCATGCCATATATGTATAGATTCATTTTTGAGTATAGTTTCAATAGAAATAAACGGCATAAGTATTGAAGCCCTGTACAGGGAGATATATAAGCCGTAATGCAAGAAGGTCAGAGCAGTCAAACCCTGTAACAGGGGAGACTTTAACTAATAAACTGTACTAATTGGCCTGACTAAAAATTCTAGAAAAAAATTTGTAGATGGATATATGAGTCTAGTTTCAGGGAACATTTATAAAACTGATTTTTGAGTTTTGGAACTCAAGATATGATTTTTAAGGTGACAGTGACGCAGTTAGCTAGCTTGTCTGGAAATTTTTAAAATGGACTGTGAATAAGTGAATTAAGTCTGCTAACCCCTCGTGTCCGACTCCGGCAACGGTCTCGGGTACGGGGTGTTACAATTTTATTGATATCAGAGCCACGTTTTAGTCGATTCTAGGACTACTGTAATACGTTTGGGTCTAGCTATACATGCCATTTTGTGATTATTTGATAGTGTGGTGATTTCTGACATTTGCAAATGTGTGTATTTATAGTAATGGATCCCGATCCTGACCGAGCGGTAGCTGATTGAGAGTGTAGCGTCTGCTCCCGCACAAGGGACAGCGCCGGCGGACTCTCAACCTATTGCTAGCAATCCGAATGATGGGGCTAGGCAAGCTTTTTATAGCGTGATGAATGATTGGTTTAACCAATACATTCGAACTAATACGGCTGTTCCACAACCTCCATTCCCGACTAATACCACCCCCGCACCTACAATAACTCCGGCAACCGACCAAATAAGGTCAAATAAGCCTCCAGTTGACAGAATCCGAAAACACGGGGCTACTGAATTTAAAGCTACGGATAGCGATGATGCCGAGCAAGCTGAATTTTGGTTGGACAACACTATCCGGGTACTTGATGAGCTATCTTGCACACCCGATGAGTGCCTAAAGTGTACTATCTCCTTGCTACGTGATTCTGCCTACTATTGGTGGAATACGTTGACTTCTGTTGTGCCCAGAGAGCAAGTAACTTGGGAGTTCTTCCAAACCGAGTTTCGAAAGAAGTATATCAGTCAGAGATTCATTGACCAAAAACGGAAGGAATTTCTTGAACTCAAACAAGGTTCCATGTTGGTTGCCGACTATGAACGAAAGTTTGTAAGTCTTAGCCGGTACGCTCGAGAATGCATTTCCTCAGAAGCCGAAATGTGTAAACGTTTCGAGGATGGACTGAATGATGATATAAAGCTGTATGTTGGCATTTTGGAAATCCGAGAATTTGTGGTAGTTGTCGAGCGAGCTTGCAAAGCCGAGGAGCTCAGTATGGAGAAAAGAAAAGCTGATATGGGAGCAAAGGAGTTTCGTAAGTGGTCTTCGGGGAGGCTCTTTCAACAGTCATCGAAGAAATTTAGAGATGATCTAGGCCGATCTAGAGACACTTCGGGCTTTTCTAGACGAGATCGCGATCGACCCCCTATGAGTGCACGAGTCACTTCGGTTGCCAGTGTTGGAAATGATCGTCGAGACAGAATGGAGTGTCAGTATTGTGGTAAATGGCATTCAGGGAGTTGTAGATTCCATGACCGCTCCTGTTACAAGTGCGGATCAGTTGACCACTTTATTAAAGATTGCCCGAGGTTGTCTGAACAGAATGTAAATCAGAGTGGGAAACCGAGTGCTACTACTGCTCGGGGTAGACCATCTAGGAATACGGGCAATGCTAGTGGCGGTCAGAGAGGATCTAGAGATGCTACAACCAGATCTGAGGCTCGTGCTCCTGCTAGAGCTTACGCTATACGCGCATGCGAGGATGCTTCCTCGCCAGATGTTATTACCGGTACTTTGACTCTCTTTGATACTAATGTGATTGCTTTGATTGACCCTGGTTCTACTCATTCTTATATATGTGAAACCTTAGCATCCAGTAAGACTCTACCTGTTGAGTCTACTGAGTTTGTAATTCGGGTGTCCAATCCCTTGGGTCGTTACGTGCTTGTCGACAAAGTGTGCAAGAAATGTCCCCTAGTAATCCGAGGTTCCTGTTTTCCGGCAGATTTGATGCTTTTACCGTTTGACGAATTTGATGTTATCCTCGGTATGGATTGGTTGACCGTACATGATGCAATTGTAAATTGCAAAAGAAAAACCATTGATTTGAGGTGTGTAAATAACGAGATAATCCGAGTCGAGTCTACTGACTTGAATAGGTTGCCAGCTGTAATATCGTCGATGCTGGCTCAGAAATGTGTAAGAAAGGGGTGTGAAGCATACCTTGCGTATGTACTTGATGACAAAGAGTTAGAAAAGAAGCCTGGATCTATGCCAGTGGTTTGTGAATACTCGGATGTTTTTCCCGAAGAATTACCGGGTTTACCATCTGTTCGGGAGGTAGAGTTTGGCATCGAGCTTGTACCTGGGACTACACCGATTTCGATAACTCCGTATCGTATGGCACCAACGAAATTAAAGGAATTGAAAGCTCAATTGCAAGAGTTGACAGATAGAGGCTTCGCTCGACCAAGTTTCTCACCTTGGGGTGCACCAGTATTGTTTGTGAAAAAGAAGGACGAAACCATGAGGTTGTGCATTGACTATCGTCAGCTGAATAAAGTGACGATAAAGAATAAATATCCGTTACCGCGTATTGATGATTTGTTTGATCAACTGAAGGGAGCCTCGGTGTTTTCAAAGATAGATTTGAGATCGGGTTATTATCAGTTGCGAATTCGAGATTCGGATATACCCAAAACTGCTTTCAGAACGAGATACGGCCGCTACGAGTTCTTAGTGATGCCGTTTGGGCTCACTAATGCCCCCGCGGTATTTATGGATTTGATTAATCGGATCTTCAGACAGTATTTGGACCGGTTCGTAGTTGTGTTCATTGATGACATCTTGGTCTATTCAAGAGATGAGACTGAACATGCTGAGCACCTGAGATTAGTGTTGCGAATTTTACGGGATAAGCAGTTATATGCTAAGTTCAGTAAGTGTGAGTTATGGTTAAGAGAGTTTAGCTTCTTGGGTTATGTGGTATCCGCATCGGGTATTCGAGTTGATCCGAGCAAAATTTCAGCCATACTTAACTGGAAGCCTCCGAGAAATATTACTGAGGTTCGGAGCTTTTTGGGACTTGCTGGTTACTACCGACGGTTTGTAAAAGGTTTCTCGATGATAGCCACACCAATGGCGAAGCTACTTCAAAAGGATGTTAAGTTCGAATGGACGGAAAAATGTCAGAAAAGTTTTGATCAACTGAAAACTTATTTGACTGAAGCTCCAATTCTAGTGCAGCCCGAATCAGGCAAAGAGTTTGTCATTTATAGTGACACCTCCCTACTTGGGTTGGGTTGCGTATTGATGCAAGAAGGTCGATTTGTGGCCTATGCGTCGAGACAATTAAAGCCACATGAGAAAAATTATCCGACCCATGATCTCGAATTAGCTGCCATCGTATTCGCTTTGAAAATATGGCGACACTAATTATTTGGTGAGAAGTGCCATGTATTTTCGGATCACAAAAGTCTCAAATATTTGATGACCCAAAGAGACTTAAATCTGCGACAAAGACGTTGGCTCGAGTTGTTAAAAGATTATGAGCTTGTCATTGACTATCACCCGGGAAAGGCTAATGTGGTTGCGGATGCCTTAAGTCGTAAATCACTGTTTGCTTTACGAGCGATGAATGTACACTTGTCTGTTCTATCCGACAATGTGTTAGTGGCGGAATTAAAGGCCAAACCATTGTTGATTCATCAAATTCGTGAAGCTCAGAAAGTCGATGATGATTGGTTTCAAAACGGGCTGAATGTGTTCCGAATATGGAATCAGAGTTTCAAATTGATGATGACGATTGTTTGAGGTTCAGAAGTCGGTTGTGCGTTCCATGGAATTCAGAACTCATTTCGATGATTCTGAACGAAGCTCATTGTAGCCGAATGTCAATTCACCAGGGGAGTACGAAAATGTACAACGATCTAAGACGTCAGTTTTGGTGGCATGGTATGAAACGAGACATTTTCAATTTTGTTTCGGAGTGTTTAATATGTCAGCAAGTGAAGGCGGAACATCAAGTGCCTACAGGTTTACTTCAGCCGATCATGATACCTGAATGGAAATGGGATCGAGTCACGATGGATTTTGTATCTGGGTTGCCATTGTCGACAAGTAAGAAAGATGCGATTTGGGTTGTTGTTGATAGACTGACTAAGTCGGCTGATTTTATCCCCGTACGTACGGATTTTTCATTGGATAAACTAGCTGAATTGTATGTTTCTCAGATTGTGAGATTACACGGGGTACCGATTTCTATTGTGTCGGATAGAGATCCGAGATTCACCTCGCGATTTTGGAAGAAATTGCAAGAAGCTTTGGGTACCAAGCTGCATTTTAGCACCGCTTTTCATCCACAAACCGATGGTCAATCCGAGCGGATAATTCAGATACTTGAGGATATGTTGAGATGTTGCATCCTCGAGTTTAGTGGTTCATGGGAGCGGTATTTACCTTTGATTGAATTTGCTTACAACAATAGTTTTCAATCAAGTATTAAGATGGCACCTTACGAGGCTTTGTACGGGCGTAAATGCCGTACACCATTGTTTTGGACCGAGCTCGGTGAAAGTAAAATTTTCGGAGTGGATTTGATTAAAGATGCTGAATAGAAAGTAAAAATAATTCGTGAAAGTCTGAAGGCAGCATCAGATCGTCAGAAGTCGTATGCGGATTTAAAACGAAGAGATATTGAGTATCAGGTGGGAGACAAACTGTTTCTTAAGGTCTCACCTTGGAAAAAGATACTCAGATTTGGCCGTAAGGGCAAACTGAGTCCGAGGTTCATAGGGCCATATGAAGTATCCGAACGAATTGGTCCAGTTGCGTATAGATTGATTTTGCCCCCTGAACTTGAAAAGATTCACGATGTCTTTCATGTTTCGATGCTTCGACGTTATAGATCTGATCCATCACACGTAATTAATTCATCAGAGGTCGAAATTCAATACGATATGAGTTATGAAGAAGAACCGATTCGTACCCTAGCTCGTGAAGTGAAAGAGTTGCGAAACAAAAGGGTTCCGTTAGTAAAAGTGTTATGGCTCAAACACGGGATGGAAGAAGCTACTTGGGAACCCAAGAACTCTATGAAAGAGCGATACCCAAACCTATTTACCGGTAAGATTTTCGGGGACGAAAATTTCTTAAGTGGGGGAGAGTTGTGACAGCCCTAAAGTGACCCTAGTCGGAAAGCGATTTCAGGACCGCTAAACCGAGTCACCAAATTATTTGAATATGACATTTATTGTCTAAAATATGTGAATATGAATGTGTGAAAGTTTTAAGCTTCGATTTAGTCGACTGCATGTGAATTCAGCTAATAGGACTTATGTGTGACACTTTTGAAATGTGATAGGTTAATCTATAAGGATCTATTAGTGCATGTAATAAAAGGGTGGACTTGCATGTCAAATTCCCCCTTAATTTAGTAGTGGCCGGCCATGACAAGGAAGGTGGACAAAATGTTATGGGCAAAACATGTCATAAACATGTTATGTTAGTGATTTATGTTAGGAAAAAATAAAATAAGAAGTATGGGTAATAAAATAATAATGGAAAGGTAAATGATGATGAAAAAAAAGAAAAGAGAAAGAAAAAAAAGAAAGGCTCTCATGTTGTTCTTGGCCGAATAGAAGAAAGAGAAGAAGGGGGGAAGAGCTTGAGAAAATCGGCTATGGTGGTTTGCTAGAGTAAGGTATGTTTGATGTTGTCCATGAGATTCATGCATGTTTTTAGTTGTTAGTTTGAGTTCTACCTAGCCCATGGTTTAAATCTTTGCTATGAGATGGAGATGATATTCGACCATGGGTGTTGTCTTCTTGGTTGATGTTTGATGTTGTGGTGATGAGGCATGAAGATGAGTTAAGTTTCGGCTAAGGTGGATTTGTGTTGATGTCATTTGCATGCTAAGTGTGAAGCTTTGTAATGATACATGTGATGGTGATTGATGACTCTTGGATTTTCTTTTTGGCATTTTTGAGTTAGACATTAAGTTCTTTGTGTAACCCATGACCAAAATTGAATGGTATGGTGTCTTGATGCATTTGGCCATGGTAGAAAGTAGATGTGAAATGGTAGTAAGGTGAAGTGCAAAATGTTAGTATTTGATTACTAGTGTATATATGTGTATTAGCCGAGTTTTGAACTTGAAACAAGATGATATATAATCAATACAAGTAACCATACTTGTAGGAAGTATTAAGCATATAAACAGCCTCAACATAGACATGCATATTCGGCCATAGGAAGAAGATTGGTGTTGCATGTATTCGGTTAGAGGCAATCAAATTGATGCTTTTATCTTGGCTTAGACAATCGGCTAAAAGGGAGTGTGGGTTAATATGTTGAGTTGATTCATGATTTCATATGTATGTGACTTTAATGTCTAATGTATATATATATGGGCTAAGTACCTTGAGTTCCTCTTTTCGATGCTCAAATGATTAAATCAATTTATTTGTTAAATTAAGCTCAAGAGCAAAGGGGAACTAAATCCGATAAAGGGAAGGAAAAAGTGGTCGAATAGCCATCGAAATCGTTCGACAACATCCGAGGTAAGTTTTCGAGTAACGAGACTTAGTTTACGATTTGATTAAGTCATGACGTATGAGCATAACAAATATACGGTGATATGATGATTCTACTTGAATTATATGTTGAGTTAATTAGTCTATACGTATGACGGGTAGCCGTATGTGCATAGAGATCGTGTCATAAAGCAAACTAAACCATGCTGTTTGTATGTGGCTAGTGAGCCGAAAATGGGATTGCTTAATACGTGACTTGTGTTTGAACTCTAATTATGAAAATGAAATATAGATGTGTCATTATTAATTGATATGTGCATGAATATTTGGATGATAACCGGGCTAAGTCCCGAAGGCATTTGCGCTAGTGACTAGTTCCGGGCTAAGTCCCAAAGGCATTTGTGCGAGTTACTATATCTGGGCTAAGTCCCGAAGGCATTTGTGCGAGTTACTATATCCAGGCTAAGTCCCGAAGGCATTGGTGCGAGTTACTATATCCGGGCTATGTCCCGAAGGCATTCGAGTGAGTAGCTATATCCGGTTAAATCCCGAAGGTACTTGGCTTGGGAATGAGCGACCTTACTGTAATAGTTTCAATTAATACGCTCGTGAAATCCCAGCGATGAGGTATGTTTCGTATATGCATTGAATTAGTTGATCCCTTACAAATAGTATTCGCTCAGTCGATAAATGAGCTACCGGCCTTTGGCTAAGTTGATCTTTTGTGTATGAATATAAGGGTTGGTAATGTGACGTAAGTATGATATTGAGAATTTGTGCATATGAAATTATCCGTTTAGCCATATGAATGCTACACTTTAGTTGTGTCTAATTTCATGGCTCAAAACTTACTAAGCATTTAATGCTTACTCCATTTCTTTGAATCTCTGTTTTATAGATTTTGGTTCATCAGCTATCGAACTCGGGATTGTCGAAGTCGAAGTCGTCCACACTATCAAAGCCCCTTTTGGTACACTTTTGGTTGAACTCTGGAAATGGCATGTATAGGACTGCCCTTGTGTTATTAGTCAAGTACTTTGGTGTTGTATATATTTGGATAGCCATGCGAAAATGGCTTATATATTTTAAGCATAGTGTTATAATCATTTTGTACGTATATGGTTATTTTGAGGTGTGGATATGCTTGGCAATGATTGGCCATTGAAATGGTTAATCATGATCATAATTTTTGCTATATATGCTAAAGGGCTAGTTGAATCATGGAAACTACGAAATAGGTGAAGTCTACCTTAAAGGCAGATGCTGAAATCAGCAGTGGTGTAAGTTTGAAAAATCACTAAAAATATTTGGAATGGAATTAAATAGTGAATAAATTATGTAATCGAACCTTGATGAATCTATTTTCATACCGAAGAAACGAAACGATCATATGAGTTGTATTTTAAGGGATATGTAAGTTTCCGTGGAACAGGGCCAGAGCGATTTCTGGATCCCCTGATCTGAATTTGGAAATTCATTATATATTAACCAGAGATAATTAGAAGTCATGCCATACATGTATAGATTCCTTTTTGAGTCTAGTTTCAATAGAAACAAACGAAATAAGTATTTAAGCCCTGTACAGGGAGATATATAAGTCGTAATGCAAGAAGGTCAGAGCAGTCGAACCCTGTAACAGGGGAGACTTTAACTAATAAACTGTACTAATTGACCTGACCAAAAATTCTAGAAAAACATTTGTAGATGGATATATGAGTCTAGTTTCAGGGAAAATTTACGAAACTTATTTTCGAGTTTTGGAACTCAAGATATGATTTTTAAGGTGACAGTGACGCAGTTAGCCAGCTTGTCTGGAAATTTTTAAAATGGACTGTGAATAAGTGAATTAAGTCTGCTAACCCCTCGTGTCCGACTCCGGCAACGGTCTCGGGTACGGGGTGTTACACGAGCTGGTGACATCAATTTGTTCATGCATTGCAAGTTAGAGAGTTACACGGGGTAGGGACACGGTCATGTGTAGCGACACAGCCTGCCCACACGGGCGTGTCCCAAAACCACACAGGCATGTGACCCCTATATCTAGCAAAAATTTTCTAAGTTTTGTAGAAATTTCCTGAGTTATCTGTTTAGTCCCGAAACAGTTCCAAAACATGTTTTGGGCCTCGTATGTAACAGCCCGATTTAGACCCTATTCGGAATGGTGGTTTCGGGACCACGAATCTGAGTCAGAAAATATTTAAAAATTATTTTATGTGTTTATTATGTGTGAATTAATATCTGTGAGATTTTCGTGTTTTAATTTTGTCGTTTGAGTGCCTGATTTAATAAAAGGGCTTAATTATGTAAATTGAAAATTTGATGGTTTAGTGTGTAAGGACCGAATTGAATTTGTATTTATAATTTGAAGTATTTATGTTGCAATTATGCCATTGAATAAATGAATGGACGGTAATGGCATGCATTATTAAGTTGTTATATTAAATCACTAAGGTTATATTAGTAAATGAATAATAAAATGTTATTATAATAATTTATGTTATAATAAAATTCATCATGCATTTGTCTTTTATATATCATGACTGAATGTCAAAATAAAAGAGAAAGAAAAAGGTTTACAAAGGTTCGACCATTGTTAAGCTTAATCAAGATATGTAACTAGCTCGGTTTTTGATAATTTTTACATTTTTGAGATAGTTGCAGTGTAATGTACAAAGCCCATGCTTGAATTTCTTATTTTGATGAATATTTTGAGTTATTCCCTTGATGAATATTTGAGTTTTGTGATGTTAGTTGATGAACTATGAAGGATATGTTTTGGATTAATATGTTTTGTATTGGAATTTTTGATAATTTTGAGTAATTAGGGCAAAATTGCAAAATAATAAATTGAGGGGCTAAAATGTGAAATAAATGAAATGTATGGACTTGTATGAACATGGGTAGCATTCTGCCTAAGCATGGTGTGTGCAAATTTTGCATGTTTTGTATTTTGTGCAATTTGGACTAAATTGTAAAAAGTGTAAAATGTTAGGGTAAAATGGTAATTTTCTCATTTATGTGTTTTTGGACTAAATTGAATAGAATTATGTTTGAATGAGTTTAATTGAATATGTTTAGATCAAGAACAAAAGAAATCGAATTTAGATAGGGGAAAAACCAAAGTTGTCGAATAGTTGTCCTGTTTCGATTATTGTTGTTTGAGGTAAGTTTATAAGCAAATAGATGTTATTTATTTGATTAAATATGAACTATATATGTTGAAATGAATAATGTGATAGTATATATGTGGAAGTCGAATATTTATAAGCTTGGAATCTATGTGTACGAGTTTGATTCGATCGAGTTACGATGTCCGAAAGCCTCGTACGAACATTAGGAATAGCTAAGATACATATGTCATGACATAGGATTCTGATTGTGATGTGTGAGTAAGACCATGGCATCGATATATGTGTGGGAGTAAGATCACGTTTAATACGTTGGCATCGATATGTGATTCCAATATATGTGTGTGAGTAAGACCACGTTTAATACGTTGGCATCGATATGTGATTCCGATATATGTGTGCGAGTAAGACCACATTTAATACATTGGCATTGATATGTGATTCCGATTTATGTGTGTTGGTAAGACCCTGTCTGGGACAGTGGCATCGATAAATGATTACATGTAAGACTAGATTTGAGACGTTGGCATTGTACGATATGTGTAATTATCCGAGTATCCTATTCAATTCTGAATGGTTCAACGGGCAATGATAAGTTGTGATCAAATGTGTAAATCGAGCTAAAGTTTTCAGGTATGAGTTAGTTATTACTTATTTGAAAATAAGGTAAGTTTTTTATTTAATAAGTAATACAATTTATATATGATGTAAATGAAAATATATGTGTATATGAATAGTACATTCGGCCAAAGGTTATGTATAGTAGTAGCATTATTGTGTTCTATGTGCAAGCATATATGAATGAATATATTCGGCCTTATGAATATATATAATGTGAATATTTATGAAATGATTCATGATTATAGGTATATGAGTTTATGTATATTCGGTTAAATAATGATATGGTTTTTGATATTGAATGATATTTTGGTATAGGATATATGTATATTCAACTAAATGAAAGTTTATGTTGTATATGAAATTGTAAGTTTGAAATTAAATGTGATTATAATTGTATGTATAGGTTTGGTTAAATTGAGTTATTTATTTGCTTATGACTTACTAAGCTATAATAGCTTACTGTGTGTGTATGTTTGTCTTTGTTTATAAATTTTGGAGTCAAGTTACGAGCTCGGGGATCTTTAGCAAAGTCTATCACACTATCGGCTATTTTTTGGTACTTTATAAGCTAAATTTCGAACCTGTGGCATGTATAGGCTAGATAATATTTTGAAATGTTGGACTTTGGTATGTGTATATATTTAATCCATGCGAAAATGGCTTGTTTATTTTATTAGGTTCGATTTCAAGGTTTGATCAAATTTTGGTTATATTTGATATGGTTGGAGTTTATTTTGGTATGCATATTTTATGATATGTATGATTTGTGTTTTGGTGATATGTTTGTGATGCTAATTATATGATTCGAAAATGAAATGTGTTAATGATGAATCATAATCGGTCATAAAAGTAGCTCATTTTGGATGTATGATTTGTGGTATATTTTGTGAGGTGGTTGATTATAAAATTTGGCTTAAGTGAGGTTAACATGGTTGATGGATATGTTTTGGTTGTGGTTTTGATGTTTCGGTCATTATATGTTTATATGTGAATCATGGTTGATATATTTGCTAATGGTGATGAAGTTATGCCAAAGTATATGCGTATGGAAAATTTAGTATGATGTGAAATTGTGGTTGAATTTTTTTGTTGAGTGATATGTATGATAAATAATTGGGATGTATTAGGTAAATGGTTATGATTTGAATTATTGGTATTTGGTTATGTGATGAAGTAAATATGGATAATGATTATAAGTTTTTAATCATTAGTTATAAATGATGTGCATTCATATTCGGCTAATTATAGATAAATTAAATATGTGTGCATGTAACATGTTTGTTTGTGGTTTGATATTTAAAGGTCAAGATGATTAGTTTAATGTTTGATTCTTGTTATATGTATAAAGATTAACGACAAATTATAGAAATAATATGACTATTTTAATTCGGTACTTATTAGTAAATAAAGAATATGTATGCGGTATGTTTTGTTATCTAAATGGATAGTCATTAAGTGACAAGTTAATATTTGTATTCAGATATGCAAATGGTAAATTTTAACTTAAGATTGAATGGTGGAATTGGTATGACTTTACTGGTTAATTTTTAATAGCCAAATAGGTGAGCAAATGAATTGATTATGTATTTGTAATTTTGTCATGATGGTAGTATATAAATTTTGGTATGTTTAGATTTGATAATTATGCTTAGAAATGGTTCATAGATTGTTTGATAATATGATGGTTAGACATGCTATTTAGCTTGTGTATTAAGTGATATGATCATGTTTAAATTCGGCCTTGACACTTTATAGCATTAGACAAGAGTATTTTATGTTATATGTATAAATACAAACTTGTGATGTGTTTGATGAGAAAAGTAAATTATGATTGACATATTGGTTTGGTTATATGAAATGTTATATGCGTGTATAGTAATAAAGAAAAATGAAAGTTGACTTCGAGTAAAGTATATGTATTTGGTATGTATTAATATTCAGTTATTGTATTGGAAATTGACCATATGAATAGTAATTCATGTTATAAGATAACAAGATGGTTATATGTGAGTTTAATAAAATTGTTTTATGCTTTGTGTATTAATGATTCAAGAATTGATAAACTGAAGTTACGAAGGTATACCTTCGAATATGATCTGAGTAATTGTGTGAATGTGTGAAAGTTGTATCTTTTTTGGTAATGCCTCGTAACCCTATTCCGGCGACGGATACGGGTTAGGGGTGTTACGTCGTAGGCTCGTAATAGGGACTTTATAAGTATATGTGAATGGTTTTAATTTTAATGAAAATTTAAGACTTGGAATTGTATGACTGTTTGTGATGTAAGTCCGATAATGGTCTGCCTCTTGCAACAGGATTACTAGGCTTTAGACCTGGGTCTATTTCTTTTTCAACTCTTTCGGGATAATCCCTGAGAAAATGGTCAAGTGAACCACATCCAAAACAAGCTCCACTTCTAGACCGACATTACCCATGATGAAATTTGTTACAATGTTTACATTATGGTTTGGGATTACCAACACTACCCACACTGGTCACAGACGGAGATGAAGACCTCGGGTTAGAACACTGAGAGCCCCGCTCTGTAACATCCCGAATTAGGGCCTAGTCAGAACAGTGGTTTTGGGACCACAAATCCGAAGTAATAAAATTTATTTTTATTATATTTTTATGGTCTATGATTTCACGAGATGACTTCGTGAAAATTTCATTCAAAAATTTTGACGTTTGGGCACTCAATTCAATCAAAAGGACTAAATTGTAAAAAGTGCAAAAGTTGAGTTCCACATGTTAGAAGTGTCCAATTGTTATGAGTTTTTAAATTGGAGGTCCTTAAATGGTAACTAAACCATTGGTTAATTGTTGGACAAAAATAGACATGAAATGGGTGTAATAAAATATTTTTAAGTTAGAGGCATTTTAGTAATCTAATAATTAAAAGAATTAAAAAGGGAAAATAAGCCAAAATTGGCTATCATCTTCTCCATCCAGCCGAAACTAGCATGGAAAGCATGGCTAAGGTTTGGTTAAAGCTTCCAAGCTCATTTGTAAGTGATCCCGAGCCCCGTTTTTAATGTTCTTTACATTTTTGAAGTCCCAGTAACATGATCTACTCATTTCTACCATTATTTTGAGCTAGGTTTATGTTTAAAAAATTACCCATGAGTGACATGCTTGTATTTTGATGTCTAATGGTAGAAAATGAGTGTTGGGTGTTAAATAAACGACTTTTACTAAGCGATTTTCGATGAAAACGTCCGAAAGGACCATTTTGTAAAAGTTGTAAAAATGGTATAAAAGGGTGTTATGATGATAATTTTAGTTTGCTATAGTAATGAAAATGTTTTGGCTAGGCTTGTAAAATGGGAAAATTGAATAAATATCATTTTACAAGCATGGGGAAAAGTGATAATTTTGAAAAAGTTTAGGGGCAAAAATGTAATTTTACCAAAATATGATTTTGAGTCAATTTGAATAATGTGAGTTTTAAATAGTTTATATTTGAAATGATAGATTAAGGAAATCGAGATTCGGGCTTAAATTGGAAAAATACAAGTTTTGGACTAAAATGGTAATTTTGTCGTTTCTGTATTCGAGGTAAGTTCGCGTGATTTAGTAAGCATATTATTCATGTCATTATTGTTATACATGAAATACATCTTGCTATGATTGTATTGAATTTGACGTTAATGGACATTTGATGGAAATTGACATTTTAAATAAAATGAATAAATTTGTATGAAAACTAGATGATATGTTATTTTTGGTTGTACGGACTAATGCCCAAATAAACTTGAAAATGTGTTGAGTTGAATGTACATTGCATGATCATCTATGAATATTAATATACTTGATGAAAAGAGAAAATACCGGTTGAATAAAAAGGGATATCTGATGGATAAATCATTGTTTACATGACATGAGATCTTGCATGTATTGCAGAAAAGGATTTAGCTCAGACGGGTAATCCGTTGATCTCAATATAGAAGGGATCTAGCCCAAACAGGTGTTCCTCAAGTGATCGGGCCTCCCAAAGAATATAGGTGCATTAAAGATTTAGCCCGGACGGGTAATCTGATTAAGGACTGAATTTAGCCTGAACTGGTATTTCAGATCCAAACTTATGAGAGTGTATGTCATTGTAAAGGACTGGTAATCTCGACAACACTCTGTGAGTTATGATATGGGGATTTAGCTTGGATTGGTAATCCCGCTGTAATGAATGAAGTTCACGGGAGTTTGTACTTGAAACGATCACTTGCATGACTTGACGATAAATGTGATATCCATCGAGATTTCGAGGAATTCAATAGGAATTAATTTGAGAAATGGAATGGAAATACTTGAAATGATAAACTCATCTATGCTTAGATGATACTAGTATGATGTAGATGATTGTCATGTTTAGATGAGTGGTTGTGCTAAGAGATAGCACAGGTATGTACTAGAAACCCATGAGCATGTGTTTTTCGTGTGAAATGAAATGGACCTGTGATAAGAGTGCAAATGAATTAGTGATATTTATGAGAATAATTTCTATGACAAATTTGTGATGGTTATCATCATGTTGCACTAAGACAGATTAGTACAATACCGTGATCTGACTTTGAAAATCCACTAAAAATAGTGGAAATTGAGTTAGAGGCTGAATAAAATATGATATTAAATTTTATCAAGTCTAGTTTCAGATAAAGGAAACGGTTTAAGAAAAGGAATCTCATATGATGAGATATTTGAATTTTTGTGAAACAGGGTCAGGAGGATCTCAAACTTCCCTGTCTTAATTTTGGAAAATCATTAAAAATTGTAAAAAAAATGATTATGGGTTATAATGTATATTCTTAAAATCCTTAATGAGTCTATTTTCAAGGAAAATAGATAGAAACATCATCTGAGTCTCGTACTATGAGATAATTAATTCATAGTAAAGAGAGGTCAGAACTACCAGATAGCAAAA
Organism: Gossypium hirsutum; assembly: GCF_007990345.1. Taxonomy (NCBI): domain Eukaryota; kingdom Viridiplantae; phylum Streptophyta; class Magnoliopsida; order Malvales; family Malvaceae; genus Gossypium; species Gossypium hirsutum. The sequence continues at coordinate 85,357,113 of NC_053431.1, forward strand.
TAGGGGTAACTTTAAAGAATAAACTGCACTTATTTGCTGGACCAAAAATTCTTAAAATTTTATGGTAAGAATATATGTGAGTCTAGTTTCATGAAAATTTAATGGTTCTCAATTCAGAGTCCCGTAGCTCTGGATACAAATAATTTAGTGACCATGACTCAGGAAAATAACTTGACTGGACTTTGAATAAATAGGAAGAATTTAAAAATAGCACGTTATCACATTGCTTATTATTTTTCATGTGAGCTTACTAAGCGTAAATTTTACTCCTTCCTTTTCATTTCCTTAGTGTTTTCAGGTTGCCTCAGGGTTGGAGATCTTCAGAGGTAGCATCACACTATCGAGACATCATCGTTGGAATATTAATATATTTATGCTAGTGATTCCAAGTGAGTGGCATGTATAGGGACTTAGTTTTATGATAGAAGTTGTTATGAGTAGCCAAATTTATTGGCTTACAATGATTCATTGTATATAGCCATGAGATGTGGCTTATAATGATTATGGCTTGTAAGCCTATTTATCCATATTAAGTCCTAATGTTTGTGATGTGAATATGCTTGTTGAAAATGCATGTTGGTGTATAACATGTGTCTATGATGAATGCTTCATGACCAATCGAACCGGTCATTGCTATGAGAAAATGCATGATATAGAAAAAAAAGATGATGATGTTGATTGAACTTGATATGCTCAAGGTCTAATGACACAAGTGATAAGTGAATAATTCTAGATTATTAGTAAAGGTGGTGTAATAGTAAGATTAATGGTCATGGATGTTTGCATCTAGATTTAATATTGCACGAGCATGCGAAATACATGAATAATGGCATGTTAATGTTAAGAATATATCTTAATGAAGGAGGTTAAATCATTAAAATGATGCCATGATATGTGTCCTTAATATATGTAATGAATTGTGGAAATCAAGGGTAGCACAAAGGCTTCAAAAATAGCCTAAGTGTTAGTCACACGAGAAGAGACACGGCCATGTGTCTCAGCCATGTGGAGGGCACGGCCTAGCACACGGACGTGTGGCTTGGCCGTGTGGTTCATTTTGTGTGATGACATCATAGTCAGAGAGTTACACGGCTTGAGGACATGGGCGTGTTGAAGACACAAGGGCGTGTCCTTGTGTCCACATGGGCGTGTGGCTCCGCTTCATGGAAAAATTTCATAAATTTTCCCGAACCTTCCAAAGTTCCCGGTTTAGTCCCTAATTACTTTCATAGCATGCTTAAGGCCTCATAGGCCCAAATAAGGGGCTTTAAGATAGAAATTGAAAAGTTTTAAATTTGAACGAAATTTTATGGCCCGGTTTGCATATTTTTTATGTTTAAGTTCGGTAATGCCTCGTATCTTGTCCCGGCGTTAGACACGGGTAGGGGCGTTGCACGCTCTCTTCTAGAATATCCCGTAGAGGTGGTAAGACAATCGTAATACTTCTTTAATTTCTAAGAAGCAAATGATTATGACTTACTCATAGCTCTTTTTCTAGAAACCTAATCCTCTCTTTCAGCTTGTCTCTTTTCTTTACACAATTCCTCAGCTTTGTGTGCTCGACCGGCTAATACCGCAAATTTCCTTATTTTGAGAATTCCAATCAATAACTTGATATCCTAATTTAAACCCTCTTCAAAGCGCTTACACATATTAGCCTCTGTGAAAACCCATTCTCGGGCATATTTGCTCAACCGAGCAAATTCTCGTTCATACTCAGACATAGTCATATTTCCCTGCTTGAGTTCTAAAAATTCTTTCTTTTTCTGATCCATGAATCTCTAACTAACATATTTCTTTCTGAATTTAGCCTGGAAGAATTCTCATGTAACATTTTCAGTAGAGATATTGCACATTTCAAACACTCAGTAGGCGTACAAGATAATTAATCAAAAACCTGGATAGTATTTTCTAGCCAAAACTCATCCCTTTCCGGATCATCATCTGTGGTAGCTCTGAATTCTTCTGCCCCATGCTTACGGATTTTATCTATCGAAGGCTTACCAATTCTAACAGGTTTAGCACCCTGTGGCACCCCAAGAATCGCTTGAGAAAGTGGATGAGGTCGTTGTACAGTGGGGTTTGTTCTCAAATACTGTGTAAACCATTCATTCATCATTTGGAAGAAGGCTTGTTTTGCCTCCTCATTTTGGCCTTCACACGGGCCTTTCACTACCAAACGTAGACAGAAATCTTTGAACTGAAGTTGAAGCATTGCTCTATCCTTCCTCGGATTCAGCTCTAGCTCGGTTGGATGACATTACAATATGAAAAACATATTTAAAAAGTGATCAGGAGTCATCTCACTATCACAATTTATATAATGGCATGTATAGCTAAACTCGTGTTTACTACGTCAAATCTGAGAATCGACTAAATCGTAGCTCTGATACCACTAAATGTAACACCCCTAACCCGTATTCGTCGCCAGAATAAGGTTTCAAAGTATTACCAAAACTTTCAAAATATTTTAAAAATAATTCATATAAATCACTATCCATTTACTGAGATAAGTCAAAACATCATTTAATTAGACCCTTCAGGCCCAATGCGAGCATCAGAATCAAGTTGGGACTTAATCGGGAGCTCTAAGAATTTTTCATGAAATTACAAAAATTTTCAAGGTGCAGGACTTTCACACCCGTGTGACCCTGGGACACGCCCGTGCTTTAGGTCGTGTTCGACCTCGTGTAACTCTCTGACTTGCACACACGGCCATGCCACACGCCCATGTGCTAGGCTGTGTGGTTAATTAATTCAATTCAAAATTAGGTACAGGTTTCACACGGCCAAGACACACACCCGTGTCTTTCCCCGTGTGCTCAATTCTGAGCATTCTATTTCTCAAAATTAAGGTGCAGAGGACACACAGCCTGACTACATGCCTATATAACCAGGCCGTGTGTCACACACGATTTAGACACACGCTTGTATGTCTACCCATTTGGGTAAAATAAAGTCATTTCTAGTTTCATTTCTCACCCAAAATCACAACAATAACCTGCACTTGAATCACACATCCAATACCAACCATTTCAAGCAATCAAAATAAGCAATTCCATCATTCAACATGACATATCATTGCAAGAACAAGTGTTATTAAACTTACCTTGGTTTACCTTAGGCAATAACAACACTTGATCTCATATACTTAACATAACACATGTGTATATTTATATATCATAATAACCTACTTAGTAATACCAAAATGAACCATTACTAGCCATTCCAATGGCTAGGTTACAAAAAATCATTTTCAAGCCACTATTGGCCAAGTCGTCCTATACATGCCATTATATCAAAATGATTCTACTATATATCCCCAAAATAGCTAGTAGATAGTGTGACGATGCTCCAATGATCTTCCAACCTTCACGAGCTTTTGAGCACTATAAAACAGGGAAAAATAAACGGAGCATTACATGCTTAGTAAGTTCATATAATGAAAACTAAACTTACCAATCCTATTTATTAAATCTAAGCATACAATGTCATGTTTCCAATCCATTTAGCTAAATTGGCTAAACCCATACATTCAATCAAACATGTTAGTCACCAAAATCTTAATATCAATTAAGTAACATAGATGAGCTCATCATGCAATACTCTTTCAAGACATTATCATTTTATCTCAAAATTCTTAAGCCATGTTAAGAGTTATATGTCCTTTGAATCATTGAATTTCGATGGATGCTCAAATAGTACACTCGAAGTGTACGACTCAACAATCCGTCAATTCTTATTCAAGGGAACCCATTAAGGCACTTAACTAAGAAATACTCTCTCGAGCCAAATATCGTATAACAGGATTACCAGTCCAGGCTAAACCCTAATCATAACGTATGCTCAAAAGGTATTATATCGGGATTACCCGTTCGGGCTAAATCCTTTCTATAAATAGGTCAATGGGATTACTCATTCGAGCTATATCTCGTCAGCAACAAATGTAGGACCTTATTAGTTTCGAGAAAGCGCATATAATCATCAGAATTCAACATTTAATTGGGAATTAACCCTTTATCACCATTTCAAGCATGTATTAAGTTTCTCATTATAACATTCAAGTAATGTACATTAATATAAGTCACATTTCATTCAAACACAACATTCAATTAAACACATTTACATGCTCGATTAAGTTACACGAACTTACTTCAACACTTGTTTGCGTATAAAATCTAGTAATCTGAAACCTTTTCTTTTCTGTGGTCTAACCTTGAATTTGTGTTGTCCAGCTCTATACAAATAGCTTTAATCATCAATTTCACATATTTCATATCTATTTGAACTCAATTTACGTCATAGGTAAAATTACCATTCTGCCCCTAACATTCCCATAATTTCCAATTCTGTCCTTAGGCCCTGAAAATGAAACTTGCACAATTTACTCCCTATTCCAAGCTTAAACAAAATTCCATTACAAATTTTTCAGAACTACTAGGGTTGTCGCTCCTTATATTCATTATAAGGGGGTTTGGGTCTCTCTTGTTTTAAGTCCCATTATATGTGCTTCTAGGACTTAACCCTACACTTTTTAATTTAATCAACCCAATACATATTTTTCTATTTTCCAAAGTAAATATTATATATATAATTAGTTTAAATAAATTAATTTTTTAAACATAATTCTAATTCTATTAAATTTATGGCATCTTTACCGTAAAAGAATATATTAAAATATATTTAATTTCCATATTCAATGAATTCTTACTGACCAATTAATTTAATTCCCTTTTTTAACTTTAATTTTTTAATTAAATAATAATTTAAAAAACTTAAATTAATTTTTAGGTCATTTCTGTAACAACCAGATTTTAGCTAAATCGAAAGAATAGTTTCAGAACCACAAATTCGAGGTCATAAAATTATTTTAATATTATTTCTGGTATTTACAGCATGTGAATATATACGTGTGAAAATTTCGTGAGCTAATTTTATTGTTTAATAGCTCAATTTGAGAATAAAGACTTAATAGCGTAAAATGCAAAAGTAGCATGCTATAAGTTAAAAGTGCCTAATTGATATGGCTTATTAAATGAAAATTCCTTATGTTGTGATTAGACCATTGATAGTGGAGATTGACATAAATGGTCTTATATTTGATGATTAAATGGTTTAATAACCAAGGGTAAAATGGTAAAATATGTAATAAGTTATAATAAATAAAAGAAAAACAATGTTAAAGCCTAAATTGTTATCATCTTCCACTGAAAATCAAAAGAAAGTAAAAGATGAAGGCTCATTTAGGGTTCGACCATGGTTAAGCTTGATTAAGGTATGTTTTGAGCTCGATTTTTTATGATTTCTATGTTTTGTGATAGTTGCTTTGAGTACTAGCTAGCCCATACCTTAATTTTTGAATTGATGATGAAATTGTGAGTTGCCATTGATGAATTCTTGAGCTTTTGAATGATTTTTGATGAATTTTTAAAGTTTGATGATAGATATTAAAGTTTTGATGATAGATATTAAAGTTTTGTTAAGTGACTTTTGACAAAAATGTCAAATAGGGATTAAATTGTGAAAAGTGTAAATTGAAGGATTAAATGTGTGAAATATTGATAAATATGGGCTGTTATGGAGCCTATATATATTCGAATAGCTTGGTTTTAGTTGAAATTGTTGTAAATTGTGTTTTTCTGAAATAGGGATTAAATTGAGAAAATGTGAAATTATAGGGGTTAATGTGTAAAATGTCTCAAATTGTGAGTTTTGGATGAAATCAAATGAATTGAGGAATAAAAGAGTTAATTTTGAATTTATATAGATTAAGAACGAAAGAAATCAGATTTAGATTGGGGAAAATCGAAGGTTATCGAGTAATCGATTCGATTCGTCAATTTCGAGTATGAGGTAAGTTCGTATGTGATAATTTCATTTTAAATGCATGTCATAAAATGTGATAATGAGACTATAGATAGTGCTGAATAGTGAAAATGACTCTACGAATGCATTCGATGATAGAAACGAGAGGTGTGAATGCTCGGTTAAACCTTAGGAATAGTTTTGAATGTTAGTGACATGTTATTAGATTAATGTATTGGCTTTGAGCCCTGATATCGGCACCTCGGGTGTAAATAATACCTTAATTTGGCTATGGGCCATGGTATAGGTATTCAGATAGGAGTTACCTTGATTTGGCTATGGGCCATGGTATAGGTACTTATCAATTATGATCTTTGATTATCTGATTTCTATTCCAAATGTTCAACAAGTAAAGAATGACGTAGTTGAGAAAGAGGTTAGTATGAGGTGGTACAGGTATGTACGGAACCTAATCGAGTATTATATTGAGAAAGTTCAATGAGATTATATTGGATCATGTTTTGAGACATGAGAAAGGTTTGTAGTTAATGTGATCTTGATTTGGTAATGTGAAAATGGATGAATTACATTTATTTGATGAATTGAGTTAATCACTTACGAGCTTAATAAGCTATGAAACTTACTGTGTTATATTTTTATGTTTTATAGATTATCAAAGCTAGCTCAGACTTGGGGATCGTCGGGAATGTCATCACAATATCGATCAAGTAGTTGGTACTTTTGAAGCTTTGTATATATGGCATATGGCATGTATAGGCTAGTGTTATTTTGGTATGTTTTGAGTCATGATATTAGCCATGAGGTTTGGCTTGTAAATGTGGCATGTACAACTATTTAAGTTGGCTTGAATTATATGAATGGTAAGTGTTATATGTGATGTATATAATGCTTTATGTGTTGGTTTGATTTGAGATGATGATTTGGTGTGTTATATGATTGAATTAGAGGGTAAGTTGATGAGTAAATGCAATTATAAGTTATGCAAGATTTTTGATGATTTTGGCATATTGATTTGGTATGCTTTGGTTGTGGAATTGAGTAATAATTGGATGGAATTTAAATGGCATAGAATGTGCATGAAATAGCATGTTTTGGCTGCCTATATATGTGACAAAATGATACCATTTTGATGGCTAGGGGAGCAAGAGAAAAGGGTGAAAACTTGGCTTTGCAAATGGCCTATTTTTGTCCACAGGGTAAAGACACAGGCGTGTGTCTCAACCGTGTGCGACACACAGTCATATTACATGGCCGTGTGTCCCCTAGGGTACCCTTTCAAATTAAAGTCAGTATTCCCTACAGTTTTGATATGGCCTAGACACACAGGCGTGCCTATTGGCCATGTGTGGGACACAAGCTGGCACATGGGCATGTGGCCAGCCGTGTGACCCAGGTCAATAACCTTCTTAGTTTTCCCACGACCATGCCACACGGGCGTGTCCTCGGCTGTGTGGTACAGGTCAGTATGTATGCCCTATTTTCACACGGCCTGTGACACGGGCGTGTGACCTTTAAAAGTTTGAAAATTTTATTAGTTTCTCAAAGTTTGTGAATGTTATCAGTTTAGTCCCAAACCACTTCTAAGCATGTTTTAAGGTCTTGTAGGACCTTACAAAGAACAAAGTGATTGAGATGAATGGGTTTTTAATGATGATTGCACAAATGTATGATTTATATTGTGGTTGATTAGTAATGCCTCGTAACCCTATTCCGATGACGGATACGGGTTAGGGGTGTTACAATTTCCATGCTTAGTGAAAAACCACATTCTTTTTTTAATGTAACCCATTTTTCTAACATTATCATTTCCATCCATTCCTATTCATTTGATTCTCCATACAATTCATTTCCAGTTTCAACGAGCTAACAGAGGGACCGATTGGACATATATAATTAATGCTCAAATGATTTATAGTTAAATTCTAACTTTTCGCCTATTAATTATAATCACATTTAGTCATGAAGGCATTCTACTATAAATGTGACTGAGCTGTCCCTAATTACATACCATTACGAAAGCTACTACATTAGTGTTTTTCCCATAACCTTGTCATAAGTTTGTTACCTTTATAGGATATCTTTAATCTCTTTGGGATAAATTTGTTCTCCCAATATGATCCAATTTTATTTCATGGTAACCATTACATCTTCCTTCATGAAAAGTCAATTACTATTAAATAGTAATTAAGTCATTTATCACAAAGATAAATGTTCGTGACTACGTTTACTTTTCATTTATCATGTAATACCGATGAGAGGATATCATTTACCTATGTCTTGCGCTATGAATTCCACTATTGTGAATGATACTACATACTGCAAAGTTGTATTCCCAACGCATCAGCTTTTAGTTCCTTATCTATTTGAACTTAAGATTTTACCCACATCAAAGTATATAAGTGACAAATACAAAGTCTGTCATCCACTCAGGATTAAGATATGCCACAATATGAACATCACAAGTCAATAAATCCATAAACATATTCAAGATCTATTCCTCTTTGATCTAGTCTAATGTACTATCAGTCCAGTCTGTTACATTTATGTATCTATCTTCTAGGAGTCATCCACTTCGATGCTCAAGACAAAGCATCTTCCTAATTAAACTTGATAGATGACATATTAGTCTTTCAATCAATTTGATCATTTTCAATTAGACTAAAGACATGTTTAGGTTAATCTACTAATACAAGTTGTCTCTCTATTCTACGATAAAACCACATAATACGACTTAGTATTAATTAAATGTTAGATAACCAATGAGCCAATATTTACTTTTATTTTTATTTGTACGCAAAAACAATTGAGAACAATATACAAAGGGTATTAATATAATTTATGAATAATTTTATTAAACCAACATGTTCAAAAAATAAAATTATACAAATGAATATACTACACTTAAGGCATCAATCCAATAGTCTCCCACTTGCCCTAGTGAAGTAGATAAGTCAAATTTTAATTTCCAATGCCTTTATATGTTTCTCAAAACCCCTAGCTAGCAGAGTCTTAGTAAACAAATCCGTAGGATTTGTCCTCAGATTCGATCATTGACTACATCCACTATTTTTTCAATCACTATCGTATCTTTTATTATATTTTTTATGTTTTTTTACCCTCGTATGGTTAATTTAATGTTTTTCCATATTCACACTATTATAGTGTCATAGCTTTCTCTATACCTCATATTTAACATCCACAATAAAGTTGAAATGTAACCCTACTTGACATTTATATACATTATGAACATGTCATCTAGAGAAAAGATACAGCCCAATGTCGATTTCCTCGAATCTTAACACATTTGGAAGTCTGAATCGGTATAGTCGACAGGAGTAAGATCTCTTTCAGAATACACAAGCATATATTCCCTTGTTCTCCGTAAATACTTGAGTATATGCTTAACTACTTACCAGTGTCTTGGAACAAGATTCTTCTGATATTGACTCACCAACCCTACTATAAAATAGATATTTGAACGTGTGTATAACATGGTATACATAAGACTTCCTACTATAGAAGCATAAGGAACCTTCTCATGTTTTCTTTTTCTTTCATTGTCTTAGGACAATCCTCCAAAGAAAGATGAAATCTAGATACAAAAGGTTGAGTTCTCTTCTTAGAATCTATCATTGTATAATGTTTGAATATCTTGTCTATGTATGAACCTTTCTCCCAAGTCCTTCATGATAAACTATTGAGTTAACCATAGTTTAACCGATGACAATATTTCTACATAATTTTCAATTAGTAGAATGTCATTGACATATAGAACAAGAAAGACCTTCTTTTCATCTCCAATACATTTATAAATACAAGGTTCATTTATATTTTTCTCAAATCTAAAAGTTTTGATCATTTGATCAAATCTTTGATCCCATAAGCGAGATGCTTGCTTAAGTCCATATATAGATCTATGTTGTTTGTAAATTTTATGCTTATGTTCTTTAGCTATATATCTCTTAGGTTGCATCATATAAATTCACTCTTCAAAATAGTCATTCAAGAATATTGTCTTAGCATTCATTTTCTAGATCTTGAAATTGGGAGCCACCATAATAGATAACAATATGCAGATTAACTTTAGCATGACAACTGAATTAAAGGAATCTTTGTAATTAATACCTTCTTTATGAGTATAATCTTTTGCTTGAACTATGGCTTCATAAGTTTTCACTTTTCCATTTACATTTCCTTTCTTCTTGTAAATCCAGTTACACTCTATGAGTTTATCCTTTCTAGTAAGTTTACATGTTCCCACATTGAGTTGGATTGCATAGAATTCATCTCAGCTTTCATAGCTATTTCCCACATCTTGGAATTAGCACTCTGCATCACCTCATCAAATGTGAGTGGGTTATTATTTTCCTGTTCGGTACAGTTAGTATTTAAAACACTTCTGCAAAATTGGAAGGACTTACGCCTACTAGAAACTCTCCCATAGTGAGGAAACTCCATATGCTACTGATTGTTTTATGGGTCTACTATTAGGAGTTAGTTCTGGAACCATTACTATAGGGCTTTGTTTTTTTTTATCAGAAGTTCTTTGAGTACTTTTTTACTTCGAGTTTTAAAATTGTTAATGTAACTTTCCTCAAAGAAGTCAGCATGAGTCATCATTATCATTTTTTTCTCTTTCGAGTTATAAAGCAAACCACTCTTTATTCCCTTAGAATATCTCACAAACATGCACAACTTTTTTGTGAATCTGATTTCCTTGCATGTTTATCCAATACATGGGCTAGGTATCCCCAAATCCTTAAATGATTTAGACTTGGATTCTTTCCATGCCACAATTCATATGGAGTTTTAGATGCAACCTTAGTTGGTACATCATTTAGAATATAAGAAGTCATTTGTAAGGCGTATCCCCAAAAGGAGATTGCTAGCTTCGAATAACTTAACATCAATTGAACCTGTCTAGGAAAGTTTGATTCCTTCTCTTTACCATGTCAATCTATTGTGGAGTTCCTAGCATAGTTAATTGAGATTATATCTTATTCTCTATGATATACTCAAATAACTCATCTGATAAATGTTCCCACCTTGATCAGATCGAAGTGTCTTTATGGGTAAACCTAGTTGTTTCTCCACTTCTAGACAAAACTCATTAAATTTATCAAAGGTTTCATTTTTGTTGTGCATTAGGTATATATGCCCATATCTAGATTGGAAATCTATAAAGTTTACATAATAACCATAACCACCTATTACATTGACGTTCTTAGGGCCACACACGTCAGTGTGCACAAGTTCTAAGGGTTTCATTACTCTTATCCTTTTTGCATTAAAAGATCACTTAGCATCTTACCTTTCAAGAAAAATTCACATTATGGAAGATAAACTTCCTTAAGAGAACTTAAGGAGTCATCTTTTACAAGTCTAGTGATTATTTCTTGTTTAATATAACCAAGTCTCAAATGCCAAAGGCATGCCCCATTAGAGTGAGAATCTTTAAGCATTTTATTCTATAGTTCAGTTTTAAGCAATGTGTACATCTTTGGTTTGATAAAATAGAGATTATTATTCATCCATCCATTACAAGTCGGAGTATGATTTCTACATATTACAATACTATTATTAAAAGTCACAGTCAAATTGTCTTTAATTAAACATGTAATAGAAATTAAGTTCCATTTGAAACTTGATACAAAGAAAATGCTTTGTAAAATTATCTTCCAAAAAGTATCAAAATAAGTATGTACATATCCCACTACTTTAGCTACCATTCTTGTACCACATATCCCCAAAAAGTGATTGGAAGCTTCGAATAACTTAACATCGAATGTACCATGTCTAATAACAATCGATTCCTTCTCTCTTTCACGTCTTTCTGTTATGGAGTACCCATCACAATCAATTGAGATAAAATCTCATTCTCTATAAGGTACCCTAAGAAATTATCAGATAAATATTCTCAACCTCGATAAAATTGAAACGTCTTTATGGATAAAACGAGTTATTAGGCATTGTAACAGGCCAATTTTAGTGAAATTGGAATAGTAGTATCGAGACCACAAATTCGAGCTAAAAATAAAATTTATTTTTATTTTATTACATGGTATGTAATCATGTCATGTGAAAATTTTGAAAAGAAAATTTTATCGATTATATGCTTAATTACGAGAAGGACAAAACCACATAAAATGTAAAAGGTGGATTCTAGTAACTAAAAGGATCAAATAGCTATGGAATTCAAAACTTGAGGTCCTTATATGGTAATTAGACCATTAATGAAATTATGTAGATATTTTGAGATGACTCATCCATGGAAAATTTTAAAAAGGTAGGGACTAAATTGGAATTCAACTAAATTAATTAATTAAAAGATGATAAAAGGAAATATCATCTTATTTTTCTCATATTCATCCCCAAAAATACATGGAAACCCTAGGAGAGAGAGAAGAAACTTTCATGGCCAAATTAGGTAAGTTTCCTTAGCCCGTTTTTAGTAATTTTGATATTTTTGAAACCAAGATAGCTTAATCTATCTATTTGGGGGATCAATTTGTAAAGTTATCAAAGTATGGAAAATGGATTACGAATGTATATGCTGGAAATTTGAAATTTATGGTAGAAAATGAAAGGTTGTTGATAGATAAACAACTTTTGCAAAGTGATTTTTGATGAAAATATGATTTAGGGACTAAAATGAAAAATGGTGAAAACCCATGGAAAATTTTGAAATTTGTGAAATGTATATGCTGTAAAAGTTGTATGTATATTTTGGCTAGGCTTGGGAAGAGGGTCGAGTTTCATGAATTTCATTTTTGAGCCTAGGGACGAAATTGGAATTTTTGAAAAAGGTAGGGGTAAAATGGTAATTTTGCCTAGGACGTAAATTGAGTCCAAATAAATATGAAATGTGATAAATTGATGTTAAATTTACTTGTATAGATCCGGATAAACCAAATTCAGAATTAGAATGAGGAAAATGTCAGATTAGTAGATGTTTGTACACGAACACTTGTCGAGGTAAGTTCGTGTAACTAAATTATGTTTATTTACATGCTTGTTTTGATTGAGATTATGTAAATTGTAAAAATTTCATATATATATGTGTGTGTGTGTGTGTGTGTGTGAAATGATTACATATCTGATCAAGCCTGATAAATAAAAATGCTCAAATTAAATGATAATGCCCGACAGATGATAAAGGATAAACGATGAAAATTGTTACCTTTACGCTTGAAATGGATGTGGAACGTGATCATTTGAATTATATGGATGTTTTAGATGTATGAAATAATTACATACTGATAAAAATTCTTGAAATGATAAATCCCATTTGAGTAAATGAAATTCGATGGATAAATGTAATTGCCAAAATGAATGAGGTCCTGCATTAGTTGCAGCATGGATTTAACTCGGACGAGTAATCCTGATGACTTCATTATAGAAAGGATTTAGCCCAAACAGGTAATCCTAATATAAGTCCTCTCGAGCATATGTTATGGATTGGATTTAGCCTAGACGGTTAATCCAGATCAAACTCTTTAGAGCATATGTCATAAAAAGGATTTAGCCTGGACTAGTAATCCTGTTGTACACATGTGTGGCTTAAGAATGTACTCTTTGAAATTGTATGTAACACCCCTTACCCATATCCAAAACCGGGATAGGGTTCGAGGCGTTACCGAACTTTAACACAAGCACACATACAAAACTGGGCCATAAAATTTTCGTTCAAATCAATTTCATTCATACATATGCAAATTGTCCCTTATATGGACCTACGAGGCCCCAAACATACATCGAAGGTGGTTCTGGACTAAACCGAGAACTTTAGAAAACTTTAGGATAACTTAGAAAATTTTCATACTTTGAAGAGTCACACGCCCGTATGGGTAGGCCGTGTGGCCTCACACGCCCTTGTGGCTTGGGACACGCCCTTGTCCTCAGCCCATGTAACTCTTTGACTATGACATCATCAATCAAATAAGGTCACACGGGAAAGTCACACGCCTGTATGCTTGGGCCGTGTGGTGAATTAAATTCTAAAAATTAAGTGCAGACTTTACATGGCCTGGCCACACGCCCATGTCCTAGGGTCGTGTCCTTCACACGACTGAGACACACGATCGTGTCTCTACCCATGTGTCTACTACTGGGTATTCTGTTTGCATTAATTAGGGTGCAGGGGACACACGGCCAGATCACATGCCCATGGGGTAGACCGTATGTCACACACGGTCAAGACACATGCCCGTGTGTCTAACCGTGTGGACAATTTCTAAGCTATTTTCCAAGCCAATTGCCACCCTTAAACACTCACATACTTATACTCACTTCATGGCATGCAACATGGCACATTTGGCTACTCAAGCATTCACATTCATGGTTAAATTATGACTGTAATGTCAACATACTACCTATTCAAATTATCTTGCTTTCATATGGCATTCCACACCAATTTCATATTTGTTTATCATCTTTAGTAACCTACTTTCAAGTTACCCACTTGCATCACCTTTATTGGCATACACATTAATCATATTTCATACACCAAACATACGTGCCATCCATCACACTCATTATCCATAACTAACTATAACCACATTAAAGCATAAGCACATTTGCATGCATGCACCAATAATTAGGGTTACAACCCAAATAGTCAATATGAGCCACCCCTCATGGCCATATACAGAATAATCATAATACTTTCATGGGCCAACTCATTTGGCTAATTAATATGACATATAACAAAAAGACCAAGTCCTTATACATGCCATACTCAAAATGGTAAGACTAGCTATACCTAAATATTCAGTTGATAGTGTGATCGAGTCTCCGACGTCTTCCAATCCCTGAGCTAGTTTGGCGATGCTATAAGAAAAGGAAGGGAAAGGGGGTAAGCTTTAAAGCTTATTAAGTTCACATGCAAATAAAATACAACTTAAATAAGTATTACTCATAAATTTAAGATAATGAACATAATCTTTCATTTTATCAAATCTCTTAAACTCATTCTTCATATATATAAATATATATTTACCACAAGTTCATCATATCCTATGTCATTCTTATGAGTTCGATGTGCATACCTATGCCACTTGCACATAATAAATTACTTTCTCGTCTTTGATGTATTCATCAAGTTTACTCATTGAACTTCCTTTAGAAATACCTGTTGAATACTCAAAATACTATCGGATACATCGGAATCTCGCACCTAAGTGCCTCATATGTAGCTCACATTGGTCTCATATTTAGTTCGATGTTTTGGCCTCATATTGACACATATCACATGTTGCTCACTATTGAGCTACTCACGGGTCTGCTCACAAAGGCTATCGGGTATCTGCAACACATGTCAGACTACCCAGCCATTCGGTAGAATATACAAGACCAATGCCTGAACACCAAAACATGTGTCACATACATCATGAACTCAGACCACAACTCAATGAGACCACAACTCAATGAGTTTAGATCACATAGTTCCTAGTGACATGTCACCTGTATCGTAAACTATTCCTAAGGTTCAAACGAGACTCTTTGATACCACATTTCTGTCGAACTTCCGTGTAACATCGAGTTCAATACTCATAGTACCAATCACATATTCATGGAATTGTCAAGCATAATTCATAATACAATTTAGGCAATAAACACATGATACAACATGATATTAAATCTGTATATACTTACCATACATGCAATACTAAAGCATTTAAAGTATAGTACATGTTGCATTATTTGCAAATGAACTTACCTCGGTACAAAATGATAGAAACGAGCTTAATCCTCGTAAACCGTATTTTTCCCTCGATCAAGGCCTGGATCACATTTTTCTTGATCTATAATGCCAAAATCAATTTGTTCAATACTTACATTTCTCATATCGACCCATAACACATACTTTGATAAAATTACCTTTTTACCCCTAATTTTTCACTTATTTACACTTTAGTCCCTAGGCTCGTAAAATAAAATGCATGAAATTTCTTGGTTACCCAAGCCTAGCCGATTCATATTCTAACTCATATCAGCCCACATTTTCCTATATTTCACATTTCTACTACTTATTTTTACACATTTTACAAACAAGTCCTTTTTAGGTGTTTTCACTAAAAATCACTAAGAAAAAGATGTTTATCACACATCAAACATTCATATTCCTCCATTAAACATTAAAATACAACCCACACATGGTTCAAATTTCATACATGAACCCTAGCTCAAAATAATGGTATAAATAGCTAGATCGGTTGATGACAACTTCAAAAATGTAAAGAACATTAAAAACGAGACTTAGGAGCACTTACAATCAAGCTTGAAAATGTTGAAAACCCTAGCCAAGGAGCCCTTGCAAATTTTAGCTAAGGTGGGAGAAGATGGACAAGAGTTTTTCTTGATTTTTCCCTTTTTATTCTTTTATTTACCAAATGACCAAAGTGCCCTTAAGGCCTTTCTTTTAAATTTTTCCTACTCATGCCCATTTTTGTCCAAAATTTTAGAACTTGGTCAAATTGCTATTTAAGGACCTCTAATTGATAATATAATGCAATTTCATGCTTAAAGCTTCTAGAACACAAGCTTTACAATTTATTCAATTTAGTCCCTAAAGTCAAATTGGACACTTTAGGCATAGAATTTCTTCATGAAAATTTCACACAAACATGCAATCATATCATAGATCATCAAATAATCATAAAATAATTATTTATATCTCAAATTTGTGGTCTCAAAACCACTGTACCAACTAGACCCTAATTTGAGACGTTACAACTCTCCCCTTTAGGGATTTTCGTCCCCGAAAATCTTACCGGTAAAAAGGTTTAGGTATTGTTTCCTCATGACCTCCTCGAGCTCCCATGTAGCCTCTTCAACCCCATGTCTTTTCCATAACACTTTCACCAAGGCAATGCTTTTGTTTCTCAATTTTTTAACTTCTCGTGCCAAAATCTTAACCGGTTCCTCACCATAAGTCATATCCGGTCGAATCTCAACTTCTGTCAATGAAATCACATGTGAAGGATCTGATCTATATCTGCACAACATAGACACATGAAATACATCATCAATATTTTCTAACCCTGGTGGTAAATCCAATAGATAGGCAACCGGCCCTATTCTTTCGGTGATCTCTTACGGCCTTATAAAACGAGGACTCAACTTGCCCTTCTTGCCAAATCTCAAAACCTTTCTCCATGGAGATACTTTCAAAAGTACCTTATCATTGACTTGATAATCAATTTCTTTCCATTTCAAATCTACATAGGATTTCTGTCTATCTGAAGCGGCTTTCAGACAATCACGAATTACCTTCACTTTCTCTTCAGTTTCTTTGACTAGATCAACTCTGTGAATCTGATTTTCTCTAAGTTTTGTCCAATACAAAGGTGTTCAGCACTTACGTCCGTACAATGCCTCATAAGGCACCATTTTCAAACTCGACTAATAACTGTTGTTATACGTAAACTCCACCAACGGTAAGTACTTTTCCCAACTAACTTGGAATTCCAGTACACAACATCGAAGCATGTCTTCCAAGATCTGAATTACTCATTCAAACTAACCATCAGTTTGTGGATGAAAAGTACTGCTAAAATTTAGCTTTGTACCCAAAGCTTCTTGTAACCTTTTCTAAAATCGTGAAGTGAACCTCAGATCTCTATCCGATACAATCGTTATAAGTATTCCGTGAAGTCCAACAATTTCACCAATGTACAATTCAGCTAACTTATCGAGTGAGTAATCGGTACGCACTAGAATAAAATAAGTTGATTTAGTCAGTCTATCGACAATACCCATATGGCATCTTTCTTTCTCGGAGTTGAAGGCAACCCTGTCACAAAATCCATGGTAATCCTATCTCATTTCCACTCGGGAACCATGATGGGCTGAAGTAAACCTGAAGGTACTTGGTGTTCAGCCTTTACTTTCTGACAAACTAAGAATTTTAATACAAACTCTGAGATATCTCTTTTCATACCATTCCACCAATACATTTTCTTCAAGTCATTATACATTTTTGTACTTCCCAGGTGAACTGAAAAACAACCGTTGTGTGCCTCATATAAAATATTCTGAATCAACTCAGTGTCCTTAGGAACACAAATCCTACCATAGAATCTCAAACAACCATTGGAGTCACTCAGAAAATCCGGTTTGCTGCTAGACTCATACTGAACTCTCTTAACTTGCAACTATTTATCAAATTTCTAAGCATCACAGGCCTATTGAAGGAAAGTCGATTTAGCTCTCAACTCGACTAGAATCGAACCATCATCGGACCAAGTTAGTCGTGTATTCATAGCCCTTAAGGCAAACAACGACTTCCTAATCAAAGCATTGGTGACCACATTCACCTTACCCAAATGATAATCAATCACAAGCTCATAATCTTTTAATAGTTCCAACCATCTTCGTTGCCAAAAGTTCAAATCCTTCTGAGTCATCAAGTACTTAAGACTTTTGTTATCGGTAAAGACATGACTTTTTTCACCAAATAAATAATGTCACCAAATCTTCAAAGCAAACACTATAGCGGCCAACTCTAAGTCATGTATTGAATAGTTCTTCTCGTGAGGCTTCAACTGTCTCGAAGCGTAAGCTACGACTTTACCCTCTTGCATAAGTAGACATCCCAAACCACTTAAGGAAGCATCACTATAAATCACAAATTCTTTACCTCACTCGGGTTGTATCAAAACTGGAGCCTCAGTCAATAATGCCTTTAATTTCTCAAAACTCTGTTGGCACTTTTCTGTCCATTCAAAATTGACATCTTTCTGTAACAACCTCGTCATCGAAGTAGCAATCATGGAGAATCCTTTAACAAACTGTCTGTAATAATTGGCCAAGCCTAGAAAGCTTCTAATCTCAGTTACATTCTTCGTCGATTTCCATTCAAAAATAGTTGAGATCTTACTCGGGTCAAATCTAATACCATCACCAGATACAATGTGGCCCAAGAATCCAACTTCTCGAAGCCAAAACTTGCTTTTACTAAACTTAGCATACAACTTCTTGTCTCTCAAGGTTTCCAAAATAGTTCTCAAGTGTTCAGCATGCTCGGATTCATCATACAAATAAATAAATATGTCATCAATAAAAACAACAACAAATTTATCCAAGTACAGTTGGAAAATACGGTTCATTAAGTCCATAAATGCAGCAGGAGCATTCGTTAGACCAAAAGGCATGACCAGAAATTCATAGTGACCATACCTCGTCCGAAAAGCAGTTTTAGCACATCCAAGTCCTTTACTCTCAACTGGTAGTAACCGGACCTCAAGTCTATTTTGGAAAACCATGTCGCTCCTTTCAACTGATCAAACAAGTCATCAATCCTTGGAAAAGGATACTTATTCTTAATTTTTACCTTATTGACTGTCGGTAATCTATACATAACCTCATAGATCCGTCTTTCTTTTTCACGAATAATAACGGAGCACCCCACAGTGAAAGGCTCGATCTCACAAAACCCTTGTTAGCCAATCCTTGTAACTGTGACTTCAGTTCTTTCAATTCAGCCAGGGCCATTTTATATGTAGCAATTGAAATAGGTGTTGTACCAGGGACTAACTCAATACCAAACTCAATTTCTCTAATAGGAGGTAATCAAGGCAACTCTTTCGGGAACACATCCGGGTACTCACATACAACAGGCACTAGTTCAATCTTTAACTCAGACTCTTTTGTATTCAGCACATAAGCCAAATAAGCTTCACATCCTTTTCTAGTACATTTTTGAGTAGACATCAAAGAAATCATAATTGGAAACCTATCTAACTCATCTGATTCAACTCGGAGATTTTTACCATTTTCACACTTCAATTTAATGACTTTTTGTCTATAATTTACTATAGCATTATGGAATGTCAACCAATCCATGCCCAATACAATATCAAATTCATCAAATGACAATAAAATCAAGTCAGCTAGAAAACAATGATCTCTCAACCAGAAAAAAATGATCTCTAATCATCAAAGGACATTTCTTCAATACCTTATCAACGAAAACATGCTTGCCTAACGGGTTTGACACTTTAATCATAAATTCTGTAAATGCAACAGGCATATTCATACTAGATACTAATTTCATGCATACATATGAATGAATAGAACCAGGGTCAACCAAGGCAATAACAGAAGTGTCATAGAGAGAAAAAGTACCCGTAATCACATTGAGAGAAGATGCGTCCTCACGCGCACATATGGCATAGGCCCTAGTCGAAGCTTTAGCTTCAGATCTCACTGTTGTATCCCTTGTTACATTTTTACTACTAGACCCATTACTGGTGTTTCTCTAGGATCTCCCCTTTTTAGCTGTACTATCCGACCTTGTATTCTGAAATTTTTCTTTCTCGACCATCTCAGGACAGTCCTTGATATAGTGGTCTTGAGAACCACATCAGAAACAAGATCCATCGCTTACCATACACTTACCAAAATGACCTCTACCACATTATTGTCACTTGGGTCTAGAAGCTCTATCATTACCCATACTAGCCACAGATGTGGCCTGATATTTAAAACCCGAATTTTCCTTCTTATAATTTTATGTACAAATGCCTAGCCGAAACATAAGAATGGGAATACATATCTCTAGATTTCTTAGATTGGGATGGAAGTGACTTGCTCATCGGCCTCTTCCTCATATCTCTAGCCTCAGCCTCGACTTTTCTCTTTTCCTTAATCAGTTCCTTAGCTTTACAAGCCCGACCAATGACACAACAAATTCCTTCAGCTCAAGAATACCCACTAACACTCTAATTTCCTCATTAAGTCTGCCTTCAAACCTTCTGCACATTTTAGCCTTGAAGGATACACACTCTCGAGCATACTTACTGAGCCGAACAAACTTTCTTTCATACTCAATAACTGATATGTGGCCTTGCTTCAAATCAAGAAATTCCTTACGCTTTTGATCGATGAATCGCTCACTGATGTATTTCTTTCAAAACTCCTCTTGAAAGAATTCCCATATAACCCTTTTCTTTCGGAACTGCTGAAACTAGCGTCTTCCACCAATGGTATGTTGCATCTCTCAACAACGAAATAGCACACTTCAAACACTCTTCGGGTGTGTAGGATAGCTCATCAAATACTCGAATAGAATTCTCGAGCCAGAATTTCACTTTCTCGGTCATCATCAGCATTGGCCTTAAATTCCTATGCTCCTTGCTTTCAAATTTTATCAAGGGGGTTCTATGAAATATCATAAAATCCATACCCTGAGGCACTTGAGGGGGTTCTATGAAATCTCAATATGTTTTGTCCTCTTGCGGTTTCTTATGTCCTTGGTATTAACTATTGTCGTATTGTTGTCACAATACAGTGGTATTAACTAAAGTATAAGAATTCTTTGAGTGTGCCTTCGGGCAAAGTCTGCATTAGGGCAAGCTTGGTGGTTTGGCAGACTCTTTTGAAGAGTATATGCTACCCTAGTTGTTAGACAAAATGTTAAAACCCTTAGTATTAAAACATTATTTTGAAAGAACCGTGTGCTTTATTATGATTTTATTATCTTGGTTGAACGATCTGGTTAGACGAACGAGTATTTAATTAGTATAAGGCTAAGTTTCTGAAACCTATCAAACCCGCATTTATGAAGAAAGAATAATGCTTAGTTAAAAGAACGAAGGGTTTGGAGGGAAATCAGACTTCTGTGTATATTTGTATAAAGTGAGCATTGGCTTCTTGAGCAAGTTTTATGCTTTCTTTGGCAATCATATTTTCTTTCCAAACTTTCTCTGTAAATCTCTTGGAAAACTCTAGACTTAGGATTTTCTTGAAGACTTGGGTTCGTTGTACTCAACCAACTCCACCGTTATTTGGTACCTGGTTTTATACTTTAGAGTCAGTTTGAGGTTTAAGAGAGGAAACTTCGAGATTCTAGGTTTCCTGATAATTTTCATATTTAACTTGTTTTTTTCTAGTAAAACGATCTGATAAGTTAACTCTTCATCTTATAGCTTAAGAAACTCCTAAAAAACCCTGATGTTTGAGCTTGTTGCAATTTCTAGTGAGTTCCTTCTTTCTTCCATGTGTGTGTATTATTTTTTTTCATTTTTGTCAATTGAGGTAAGCCCTCTTATCCCATGAGATGATGTGTTTATGCATGAGTAATAAAAAGTATGTGGTTATAAGTCTGAGTTAGTTGTCTGTGTAAATGGGGTAAAGGCTTTTCTTCGTGTTTAAGCCATCACCCATTGATCTTGGAATGAACAATGTGAATTGAGATATGAAAATGAAATCATGGCGATGCCTTCAATGAAATGAGCATTGAACTGGCAGATCATGATACATGAAAAAGGATCATGTAGCCTCTGGTAGGGCACGTGTTAATGTAAACTAGATTGGAAAATCATAATGAAATGAATCCTAATGCATGATCATGGACTTGGATGTGGCTGGCACAAATGAGGATGCCTACACGGTTGCATGAGCGTATTGTATGCGCGAAAGGAATAATGTCTGTAGTAAAGTCTCCTTATTGATGGTATTCGCCAATAGGCAAATTGTATGATTTACTGAGTTGGAAAGTTTTATTTGTATTATATATTCAGCTATTGATATGTTTGCTTTAGAACTCACTAAGTTCTTCAAACTTATTTAGTTACCTTTCCTTTTCAAGATCGCTGATGAAGTAAAGGTCTTCTTAAAGAATACGCTAAAGGACATCTATTTCATGAGATTTCTAAGTTGCATTATGCATGGCATGGGGGTGGTATCAAGATGGTGTCATTTAAAGTCTAAATTTTTGTATTTTAAAGCTACTCTTTTGAAATCGTTAGTTAAATGAAACATCAGAGAAGTGATTATATTTTCTTGAAGAGTAAAGAATTATTTATGTTGAATGACTAATGTTTGTCTATTTATATGTGTATGTGTACAACACTGTATTTAGATTGAAGTTTACGCCAAATACGGTACTAAACGCTTCGATATTTTTCATCTCACTTGGATATGTATTACCCTATTTATCTTTTATTTGGCCAAGGATTTACAATTCATATTTATTTGAACTATATTTTCATGAAGGCCTCACCTATACAAATTTTAAAAGAAATATTTTAAGGCTGTGACGCGCCAATCCTAGGTCCTTCTTAAGATCAAGTTTGGGGCGTTACAAAACTATTTGAAAAAAATTACAAGTTTAAAAATAAATATACTACACTAAGGGCACTAGATCCAACAAAACTTGCTTTGTATTGTGTCTATGATGGAATGCTTAAGGCAAGCAAGGCCATCAAAGAAACTTTTTGGCACAAACAGAGATTATGAGCCTTACACATAAATTTATGAAGATAGATGGGATTGCTGGATGCTCTAAAATATCCAGAACACTATATATTGATTGAATCTAACATTTTAGTATGAAACTAAGAAACAATTTGGAGACGCAACTCTCATGGAAGAAACTTTATTCATTCTTTTGAACAGACATATTACTTGTGGCAGAAACTTGTTTGAAGAGTGCTATTTTTAATGAGAGCGTAGTGGTAGCTTTAGAAGTGAGTTAGCACTTACTTCTAGCAAAACTATAATACCAGGTAAAAGTATTAAATTATAATGTTACTTATCTATTTATATAATAGTGAATTTGCAATATATTTTCTAATATTCCTTTCCTAGATGAGTGGTGGAGGTACTTTGGTCATGGTGTTCCAAATTTTCAAAGGTTAGTAATAAAAATTTTGAGTCAAATTGCATCATTCTCTGGTTGTAAACAAAATTGGAGTGTGTTTGAAAGAATACACAAAAAGAGAATAAATAGATTGAAGCATCAAAGGTTGAATGACCTTGTCTTTTTGCAATACAATCCTCATTTGAAGAATAGGTAAGTTCTTTAATGTATTATGGACTTTTTATTTAGTTGTTTGAAGAATAGGTAACTTTTTTAGTGTATTATGGACTTTCTATTTAGTTGTATTGAGTGAAATATTTAACTTTAACTGTATTACTTTAAGTTGTAGAACTTTTAACAAGATATCTTTGGAACCCATTGATTTTGAGTGCACTAACAAAATCGATACTTGAATCATTGAGGATGAGAGTTTGATAGAACATGACATGGTCTTTAATGAGTTGCAAAATATGATATATGAGGCCAAACAAAATGAAAATGCTAATGGTTAGTAATTTTTTACATTTAAAACTTTAAAGTTAAATATATTTATATTAATTACCATTTGACTTGTGAAAATTTTACCTTTTGCTAGTTTAGTCAACTCAAATGTCGATAATAAAGTTTTTGATGATCATGTCTTCGTGTTTCAAGATGGATTGAATCTTTCATCTTTTAGTGGTGTTGGGGCTGGTGGAAGCAATGATCAAGATAAAGATTAAGAAAATTGGAATGTTAATGAAGATTATTAAATTTGGAAGATTTTCTACTTTAGAGATTGGAACTTTGGATTGAGTTTGGGTTGTGTTTAAATGTGTTTGGATTGAATATGCATTATGTATTTTTATGTGTTTGATCATTGGATTATGGTTTTGAATGTTTTGATTATTTGAATTAATGGTTGGGATGATTTAAACTATTAATGTTTTAATTTTTTATGATTACTATAACTTAGGTTAGATGAATATTTAACTTTGAAGGTTGAATATTGAATTTTAGATTTTGGATAATGTAGTTAACTTTGTTGATATTTTAAATATTAAATTGATTTTTCAATATATAATTAATGCTTATGACATTATTGTTTATTAATTTTGTTTATATTTTTTTCCTTTTTTTTCAATATTCTTCTTGATTTTTATTTGTTTTCAATTATTTTTTCTAGCTATTTATTCAAAACAATTCTTTTTTTTTTTACAATGAACAAGTTGGACTGGCAGCTGAACCAAGTTTGACTGGCCCAACTACTGGTCCAGTTTTCAAAACCCTGTACTTTCTCTTAAATTAAAAATGTTATCCAAACAAAGGAAACGGTGTTGCCTTCCCTTCTTTTGTTTTTATTCAATCCAAATATGGGGTTGGAACTTAAGGATTTGCCTTTGAATCCTAACACTTAGGATGTGCTTGGTTGGATGGAAAAATGAAGGGATGGGAGGAAGAAGTGTAAAAGTGGAAAGAAATCAACTTTATATGTGTTTGGTTGAAAAGAAAAGTGAGAGAAAAGAAAATAGGAGGAATGACCATTTTCCATTCAAATAAATAAAAATCAATCCTTCTAAAATGGAATGATGAGAGAAAAGAAAATGAGATAAATGTATACGTTAGTATAAAATTATGCATTTTTCGAAAGTTTCATTTTCTTTCATTCCATTTTTCAACTCTACTAAGCATTGTCTTTTCATTTTTTTATCTCTACAACTAAGCACACCTATAAAAAAAATTTATGTTATTTATTATCATTCTAATTTTTTACCCCTTTAATTTTTTATCTTTCTAATTTTCTTTCTACTCTACAAAGTAAATCTTTAATCTATGTTTTTATTTTTAAACACAAAAGTATTGGAATGTCTATATTAATTTGGTTAACTTATTGCACACAGGAAAAAAAAGAAAAGTAAATCATTGATAATTAAGTAATATTAAAAACTTGACTGGGTCCGGCGAATAGTAAGTGGCTGTCTTAATCTTCACAATTTGCAACTCATCATCATTTTTATTCTTCCTAATACATATATACTGACAAAGGCTGCTAATTCCCGGATTAACATATTCATCCATTCCCACAAATCGTTTGGATATCAAACAGTGACGATCTGAGGGTTAAGTTTTGGAGAGGTTTCGTAAAATTTTCAAAAAATTTAAAAGATTAATGAAAAAAATTGAAATTTCTCTCAAAAATTAAATAAAGAAGTCAGTTTAAGTAAGGATTCGAAGAAGGATTTGCTTATGCTAATATAAAATTATAATAATTTTACATGTTTTTATATTTATTAAATAGAAGGGTAATGCGTTTTAGTACATTCGAACCTATGTCCTCTTATACTGATAACAATATCATTGCTAATAGAGTTAAGATTCAATCAATAATTTATTAATATAATTATAATAATTATTCACATAAAATTTTAAATCAATATGATATATTTCTATTATATTATACCATTCTTATCTATATATATTTTACATGGCTATGGTAGAAATGTAGTGTAACAAAGACATTAAGTAAAACACAAATATGAGAGTGAGGAGGATTGATTGGTTCAAAAATTCAAAACAATAAAAAAAATAAACGAAAAAGAAAGCTTGTGGAAAAGAAGAAGAAAGAAATGCAAATTAAAATGATTGAAAAATAATCTTTCAGAATCAAAACACAAATTGATATAGCAAGAACTGGCTGTGATTGAAGATGATTTTTCATATAAAAATAAGCAACATGTTAAGAAGATGAGAAAGGCAATTAATTAATATTAAAATTTGTAACTAGAGAAATTAAGATAGAAAGGGATTATAAGTTAACACTTTTTTTTATAATATTTTGGACAATTAATATTTAACACTACAATCCCAAATTTAAATTTACCTGTATTTGTTATTCACATAAAATTTCAAATTAATAATAATAATAATAATAATAATAATTCCATCTTTATTCCTATATGATTCACATGGCGACGGCTGCAAATTTAGCATGGAAAAGACGAACTAAAACACAAAATAATTAACCAACAAAATTGACGTGTTATTTGCACCAAACATCAACACATCCAATTTTGTTTTATTTGCACCAAGTTGATCAAATATTTAATTATTGCTCTAAAACAAAGGCCTTAGCAATATTAATATTCATTAGAGCACATGGAGAAATGATGCTTAATGCTACTCGTGTTGATATTAGCCTTAAGCTTAAAATATCAGCTTTGTCCTTATATTTCCTCATAATTTCGCATCTTCTACTTTAAAAAGTTAAAAAAATAATTTTTTATATTTTTAATTTAAAAATCTCAATTCAATCATTATAGTAAATATTAATTTTTCCAGAATTTGTTAACTCAATATATTTATTTTCTGTTAATCATATATCACCTCATATGAGGGAAACATAATTAATATGTCAATTTGACAAATTTTGACAAAAATACCAACAAGGTTAATGACGGGATGGGATTTTTAAATAAAAAAATTAGGACTTAATTTTTAACTTTGGCATAATGACTTATTTGGCCCTCAAACTTTAAGTCATTTTAGCCTTCCATTTAATTTTTCGTTTTTTTTGCACTTTAAACTTGCGTTATTTGACAGATCACCCTAAAATAGTTGAAAAAGTTAACATTTGTTAACTTTGCTAACATCAACAATTATTTTTTTAATTTAAAAAATTTAAATTTATTAAAAATATATATAAAACTTGTGACCTCCCCAACCCGGCTTAGACATTAGACCCGAATTCGGGAGATTACATCAGCCACCGAGATGGCCTAGTAGCAATCAGGGTTTATAAAATAGTCAATTTAAAACATTTGTTTATTTTAGAAGAAAACTAGCTTATTTTAAAAAAAAACATGAGTAAAAAAATAATTTGTTTAACTTAGTTTATTTATTACACAAAATTTATTTATAATCTTACAGTGGAAAAGTAATTTTTAACTTAGTTTTAATAAAATTTATATTTTATGCATATTTGATTATAATCCATAATTCAACATTTTTAAAAAATAATTTAAAAGACATGCATGCTAATTAAAACCAAAACCATGTCATGATTCAAAACAAAACAATATAGTCTCTAAATAATAAAAATATCAAATAGTAATTTTAAAATATTCTTATGGTAGAACGGTCAATCCGAGTCGATCCCTCTATATGCTGAGTCTATGTCCTAATCTAGTGGGTTGTCTGTAAAGATGAAAATAAAAAGGAGAGTGAGCTATAAAGCTTAGTGTGAGTTTTATCACAAGAAAATCGATTCAAACAATAGACAAAACATATAGAATATCAACTTCAAAGGATAAACACAATTTGAATAACAACTCAAAATTTTGATATTTTAGATTAACTCATTATCATAATATCTCGGTATTTACAGCAATGCAAATGTTTATAAATGCAATGCAATTTCAATTTAACAGAAAATGTTCCTACCCCACCGCTACACACCATAGTAGGAGCTCCCCAGATGTGACAGCCCTAAAGTGACCCTAGTCGGAAAGCGGTTTCGGGACCGCTAAACCGAGTCACCAAAGTATTTGAATATGATATTTATTGTCTAAAATATGTGAATATGAATGTGCGAAAGTTTTAAGCTTCGATTTAGTCGATTGCATGTGAATTTAGTAATAGGACTTATGTGTGACACTTTTGAAATGTGATAGGTTAATCTATAAGGACCTATTAATGCATGTTGTATAAATGATGGGTTTGCATGTCAAATTAGCCAAAAATCTAGATGGTGGCCGGCCATGCTATGGGGTAAAACATATTATAAACATTTTGTGTTAATATGTTGTGGGAAGAATAATAAAATATGAGGGGAGTGGGAGGAGAAACCAAAGTTGTTTCATCCTTGCTCCCCCATTTTTGCCGTAACTTGAGGAAGGAAGAAGAAAGGAGTTCTCTTGCTTCATGTTCGGCTTGGATGAGGATTTGGAAGAGGTAAGTACCTTGAAATTCTTGGAAAATTATGTATAAAGAAGGTGGTTAGTTCAAGTTCTAATCATTCCATGGATTAAGTTTTGATTGTTTGGAGGTTTGATATTCGGCCAAGTAGTTTGAAGCTCTTAGTACATATATTTTTTCTTCTTTCTTGAAGGTTGAAATTGGGTTGTTCTTAAGGAGGTGCCGAATGTGGTCATTGAAGGGCCTTGAGGAACAATATGTGTGGCTTGGGTTATAACATTCGGCCATGGTAGAAAATGGAAGAGATAAATGGTTGTTAATTGTGATAGTTTAAGGAAATTGTAAGTAGTTTGAATAAATGAACAATAATAATAATAAATCATCTAGTGAATAGGTGTAGTTGCCGAATTTGAACTAGGAAGTTATTGAGTAATGTGTGTATTTTAAGTGATAGAATAGAGTGAATGCTTGGAATGTGATATGTATGAATTATAAGTTGGATTAAAAGCTGTTATATTGCCTTATCATTTTCAGAAATGTGCTTTGTCAAAGAAATTGAGGGTTGATGTTTAAGTGATGTGAGTATAGGGATATTCGGCTTGTAGTTTTATAGATGTAATATGAGTGTTAGGACGGAATGATGTTTAAGTACGAATGTATTTGGATGGATGTGCTTATAAGTATAACTTGAGATAAAATGGTGCTTAGTCATCATAAGTAACCATATTTGTAGAATGTATTAAGTATATAATCGACCTCAACATAGACATGCATATTCGGCCACATGAATGAATACATAGATTGATGTTGTACGTTCGGCTATAGGTAAGCATATTGATGGCTTTATCTTGACTTAGAAAATCGGCTAAAGGAGAATATTGGCTAATATGTTGAATTTGATTCATGATTTCATACATATATGACTCTAATGCCTAATATATATGGGCTAAGTACCTTGAATTTCTTTTTGATGTTCAAAATGATTAAATCAATTTATTTGTTAAATTAAGCTCAAGAGCAAAGGGGAACTAAATCCGATAAAGGAAAGGAAAAGGTGATCGAATAGCCGTTGAAATCGTTCGACAACTTCCGAGGTAAGTTTTAAGTGATTAAACGTTGAGTAAATTCAATCATAATGAGTTGATTTAATAAGATATGATGTGGCCATGATATGTCTTAAACTCAAATGGTAAGTTCATAAGTGTTTGGACTTGGAAATTTAAGAGCAAATTGTAATAATTTGCTTAGGATAGCAGCAGTAACGTGATTTTAGAAAATCACTATAAATTGTTGGTGTGGAATTATAGGCTGCATAAAATATTTAATCAAAGCTTAATTAGTCTAGTTTCTTATAAAAGAGACCGTGTAAGCAAAGAAATTTCCTATAAAGAGATATTTAAAGTTGTGTGAGACAGTGTCAGAATGACTCCGAAATCCCCTGTTCTGTTTTTAGAAAATCATTATAATTTGTAAAAAAATGGTTATAAGATAAAATTTATGTGCCTAGACTCCTTAATGAGTATAGTTTCAAATGAAATCAAATACAACATATTTTGAATTCTGTACAATGAGAAATTTGATTCGTAGTGAAGAGTGGTCAGATTAGTCAAACAGTGAAATGGGGGAAACTTTAAGAAAAATCTGGTATTGATTGGCGAAACCTAAAATTCTGAAAATTTTATGGATGGAATATATATGAGTCTATATTCAGGTAAAATTAACGGCAATTGATTTTGAGTTTTGTAGCTCCAGTTATAAATAATTTAGTGACTATTGCTCAGGAAAACAACTTGTAGTGAATATGTGAATTTGTTGTAAACATTGATGAAACTATTTGAGTGGCTTATAAGCTATTGCTGAAATTGATGTACAAGATAAATATATATGCGCGTGGTAAAGCCGAATGACTAATTTGAAATATATATGAGATATGTATATGTGGTAAAGCCGAATGGCTAGTGTGAAATATGTAGGAGATGTGTGTATATTGTGGCCGAATGACCAAATGTGAAAGGTGTGTATTATTAGATATATGATGAGGCAAATGAATTACAAATATAACAGTCGATGTGAATGTTGTAACATGTGATTAAATGTACATGAAACTTGGAAATATATTCCGGGTAAGACCCGATGACTACGTGTGGAGATTATGTCCGGGTAAGACCCGATGACTACGTGTGGAGATTTTGTCCGGGTAAGACCCGATAACTACGTGTGGGGACTATTCGAGCTAAAGGTTTCGCTGAAGATTCGAGTAAAGCATAAGATTATATGACTTCACAGTAACAATTGGTAATAAATACGTTCAATGCGTTAAGCTGGTCAGGTATGCTTTTTAAGATTATATTTAAGCTTGATTTGGACTAAATCACAAGGTCATTATGTGATGCATATGTGAGTAAAGCAATAAGACTGTTCTATGATTATTGTGCGTTTGGTCAATGTGGAAAGTTAGGTGAAAATATGTAATGTACCTATGTTTAAAAGAGATCACTATCAAGTGAGAATTTATCTGCCTATTATATATGATGAGATGGGCATATTTGGTAAAGGGATGGTATGCCCGAAGGAAGAGTGAAATAAAAATACGAACAACTATGTTATAATTTGATTGTTATCTGTTGACACTGCTTAAAAACTTACTAAGCATTGTAATGCTTACTCCGTTTACTTTGTTTTCTCTGTTTTATAGATCTCATTTGGAAGCTACAGGCTCGGGGATCGTCAGCAACTAGTCACACTATCACTATCCACTGCTTGTTACTGTTATGTTTTGAATTATTTTATGGCATGTAAAGAATAGACCAGTGGCCAAAGAATATTTTGGTTAATGTATATAAGCCATGCAAAAATGACATCTTTTGAATGTGTACTTATAGCAGTTAAATTGTATCCCTGACTGTCTTTAGTATTTACCTAAAGGAACGTTCTTTATAAAAAAAATATTCAAAATTTTTACTGTTCGGATATGAGTTTCAAGTCCGGTAATGCCCCATTTACCTATTCCGACGACGGATACGGGATAGGGGTGTTACACCAGAACTCCTCTACCTTTACACCATGTTTGGATAAACCACTTATTGTGGATAAACCACTAGTAATAAAACGGGTAGGTGAACCATCGATTTTTTTTGTTAAAAAGTTTTTGCAAACAAGCTATTGGAAGGTGGTGGATGCACAGATTGAAGATGCTAGTATGGTGTGGTTAAGCCACTCAAATGGTGCAAATAAAAGTTGCTCAAATGGTATGGATAAACCACTTAATGGTGCAGATAAACGACTCAAATTCCTCCGTTCACATCGTCCCACCCCATGCAATGTAATATGGCAAGCTCAGACAGACCAATACGGTAGCATTTAATTATACTTTTAATAGAACAATATGATAACAATAAATATGCTTATAACAATTCAATACAATAGCAAATAATATGCTTATAATAGATTAACTTAGTAGCCAAAGTTTATGCTTATTAAGTGTTCAGTTTATCAGTAACATAAGGCATGTTGTATGCATAATCACAAATACAAATACAATAAACATGTGTATTTCATGCAAATATTCACATAACATTAGTTCAATCAATTAGATAATGGTTTCTAGTATTATTCATAATATCATGGATATAATTGAATAAAATAAAACACTAAAAATAGTTTAGAAATCATCCAGGGACTAACTGAACAAATCATAAATTTTTGGGTAAAATTATAAATTTTGAAAAATAGGGGCACATGACCATGTGAGTAGGCTGTACGCAATACCTTAAGCTATGTGGTTTATGAACTACACTAGGGTTTTCAAGGCACATGGTCGTGTGTAGGTTGTGTGGTCCACACACTAGTGTGGCAAACCATGTGGAGGGTCTTATCCGTGTGAGAAATGAACTATCCTAGGGTTTTAAGGAGACGTGGTCATGTGGTCCACACACCTATGTGGCAACCTGTGTGGCATTATCCTAGGCACAATTTTCACCGATTCGCTTTTAAAAGAATACATACCTTTTATTGGGATCTTGAGCGATGTCTCTCACGTTCAAATCTGAATCAGGGTACCTAAAACGGGTCTTTCAAACAACATTTATACATGTGTTAATGTTTGTTTTCAAGAATTAATCAAGATTAATAGAGGATTTCAACAAGAATTGCAAAAGATCAAAATCAAATTGAAAGATTTGTAACACCCCTAAACCGTATCCAACACCGGGACAGGGCTCGAGGCATTACTGGAACTTTACACTTTCAGTATACTAACTCAAGTCACAAAATTTCATTTAAATTTAAAACTTTTCAATCACGAACATATCGTCTCTTGTATAGGACTTCGAGACCTACAACATATCGGAAGGTAATGCGGGACAAATACGGGCACGTTCGATTAAGCTTGGGCTTCTCAAAAAAATTTTCTTAACATAAAGGGACACACGCCCATGTAGATTGGGTCGTGTGGACTCACACGTCCGTGTATCTTGAGGCACGCCTATGCCCTTCAATCGTGGGCAACACTGTCGGCCATGGAAACACACCCATGATTCCTGTTCGTGAATGAAACTGTCATTTTAACACGGCCATGATGCACGCCCGTGTGGCCTACCCGTGTACAACTTTGAGCTAACATTTTAAGTGCAGGGGACACACGACCATAGCACACGCCCATGGGAAGGAACCGTGTGTCACATACGGCCTAGACACACGCCTGTGTGTCCAACCATGTGGACTTTATTAGGCTATTTTCCAAGCCTTTAGTCACCTCTTTCTATTACTTGCGTTTAGTGGTTACCAAGTTTGAGAGAAAACATAATTTTACGCTTGTGAATAAACTGAATGAAAATAGTTGTATGGAAACCTCATATCATTGGTTTCATACATAAATGTTTATTTCCTCTTTAGTATCATGGGTTCCCGTGTTACATTAATCCATCCGAAATTGGCTCATTCATGTGATTCATTGTCAATTGATAGCAACCCATAATTAGCAATTAAAACCATGCATAAATCATAGGTCATAGCCTACTTAAATTAAGCAAATTTTCATGGCCATATACAAAGAGATAGACATATTTCTACATGCCTTTACTTGGCAAATCAAATAACACATATAATAAAAGTCAGCAAGTACTTGAGACTCTTATGATCTGTGTATATAATACACCTTTCCCCATACAAGTAGTGTCTCCAGATTTTAAGCGCAAAGATCACTGCTGCTAACTTCAAATCATGAGTTGGATAGTTCCCTTCGTGAGGCTTAAGTTGTCGAGACGCATAAGCAACCACCTTACCCTCTTGCATCAACACACAACCCAAACCTATGTGTGATGCATCACTGTACACAGTAAAATCTTTCCCAGACTCTGGTTGAATTAACACAGGTGCTTCAGTCAGAACTTTCTTCAACCTCTCAAAAGCTTCTTGCTGCTTCCCCGTCCAAACAAACGGTACTCCTTTCCTTATAAGTTTTGTGAGAGGTGCTGCCATCATAGAAAAACCTTCCACAAACCTTCTGTAGTAACCTGCCAATCCTAGGAAACTTCGAATTTCTGAAACCGACCTAGGTGGCTTCCATTCCAAAATTGCTTCAATCTTTCGAGGATCCACTCTAATCCCCTCTGCAGAGACCACATGCCCCAAAAAGGTTACCTCCCTCAACCAGAACTCACACTTGCTGAACTTCGTATAAAGTTCTTTCTCCCTTAACACTTGTAACACAGTGTGGAGATGCTCATCATGTTTTGCTTCAGTCTCAGAATATACCAGAATATCATAAATAAAGACGACCACGAACCGATCCAGAAATGGTTGGAACACACGATTCATCAGATCCATAAACGCTGCAGGAGCGTTTGTTAGTCCAAATGGCATAACTAGAAACTCATAATGACCATAACGAGTCTTGAATGCTGTCTTATGAATATCTGCCTCCTTGACCCTTAACTGATGATACCCAGATCGAAGATCGATCTTGGAAAATACAGAAGCTCCTTTAAGCTGGTCGAACAGATCGTCAATCCTTGGCAGAGGGTACTTATTCTTAATCGTCAGTTTGTTCAACTGGCGATAGTCAATGCACATGCGCATCGTCCCATCCTTCTTCTTCACGAATAGCACCGGTGCTCCCCATGGAGACACACTTGGCCTAATAAAGCCCCTATCCAACAATTCTTGAATTTGCGCCTTTAACTACACTAACTCCTTTGGTGCCATCCTATATGGTGCAATGGACACTGGTGCTATCCCAGGCAACAGGTCGATTCCAAATTCGACTTTCCGATTTGGAGGCAATCCCGGAAGCTCCTTCGGAAAGACATCTTGGAACTCTTTTACAGTTCTAACCTTATCTACTGTCAGCCCCTCTACATCTGTTTGTCTTACAAATGCCAAATAGGCCTCACACCCTTTTCGAATCCACTTTTTCGCCCTCAATGCCGATATTACATTAGACAAATAGTCCCTTCGCTCACTTATCACCATAACCTCATCCCCTTCTGTGGTCCTTAGCACCATTCGCGTAGCAGCACAGTCCAGAGTCGCCTTATGCTTAACAAGCCAGTCCATTCCCAGAATGAGATCAAACTCTCCAAACGGCAACTCCATTAGATCGCCAGGAAAGATCCTACCTTGAGTTTCTAAGGGTACACCCTTATACAGCTTGTCTACCCTAACCGATTGACCCAAGGGACTTAGCACAAATACCCCACTCACTATCTTCTCAGAATGCACTCCCAAAGACCCAGATATGGCACACGCAACATAAGAATGAGTAGATCCAATATCCACCAAGACAGTATACGGCATATTAGAAACTAAGAACGTACCAGTTATGACATCAGGTGTGTCGCCCTCCTCTCGACGACGAGCTGCATACACCAACGCTGGCTGTCGAGCCTCAGCATTTCCGGCTCCCCTGCCAGGCGCTCCTGGACCTCGACCATTTCCATTCCCATTTCCGCCCCTACCTTGTCCACGTCCTCTCGGTGGTTGTGGTCCACCTCTCATGGGTTGAACAACCCTCTGTACAGCAACCTGAGCCTGATCAGCTCTCTATGGATAGTCCTTAACTCTGTGTTCCATAGATCCGCATCGAAAACAAGCACCAGAACGTTTCCTACACTCACCCAGGTGTACCTTACCACAGTCCCCACAGATTGGCGGTCTAACCACATTCATCGGAATGGCTCGAACTGGCTCCTCCACTCTCGCCCTTTTGGCATTCTTGTTTGCTCCTCCCGAAGGTCCAGAATCCCTCCGAAAACGGTTCCGATCTTTCTCACGGTTCTGCCTCTGAGTACGCTTTACCTCCTCAGCGATCTTAGCTTTTTCCACCAGAACCGCGAAGTCACGCTCCCTCTGCGGAGCAATCAGCACCTTAAGTTCATCTCTGAGTCCATCCTCAAAGCGAACGCTATGCTCATACTCCGTAGCAACTATTCCCACAGCATACCTACTCAGCCTTAGAAATTAAGCCTCGTACTCAGCAACAGTTTTGCCTCCTTGGACCAGATTCAGGAATTCTTTCCTACGGGCGTCCACATAACTTGCCCCGACATACTTTCCTTTAAAAGCTGTCTTAAACAGCTCCCAAGTAACCCTATCAGCTGGGGTTCCATCCCTCACGGTGAGCCACCACTAATAAGCCTCATCTCGCAGCAACGATACGGCCCCCTTCAGCTTCTACTCCACAGAACAGTCCAAGTCATCCATAATTCGTTCCGTGGCCTCCAACCAATATTCCGCCACATTCGGGGCTACATCAGATACGCCCCTAAAGATCTCCACTCCATTAGCCCGGAGTCGTTTAGAAATCGACCCTCGAATTTCGTTGCCCAAACTTGCCCCGGCAACCCTTTCCAGAACTCGAAGCATTGCCTGCGACAGGGCGTCATCCTCGGCACCTTGATCATGAGATTCCACTTCCGTTGCCGAAGGTACCGGTGCTTCTGCCGCTGGCATATGTCCTGAAGACGAAGATCCCGCTCGAGCTCTTCCTCGGCCTCGTCTACGGCCTCTACCTCGAGCTGCTCGTGTACTCATATCGTATAACCTGATTACGAATTTTATGCATTAATTTTAGCATTCCAGTGATTATTACAGATGTTTTATGATTCAAATAGTAATTCAGAGATGGTTTTCGTAGAATCGACGTCTAACTACAGTTTCAGTCTTTTCGCAAGCTTTTCTAGGGTTTCAGTAGCATCCTATCTAGAGTATTCTAGTAAAGTTTTAGTACAGACAGATAATTCAGAATATATTCAGAAAAATTTAGAATACTTACAGGCTTGGGCTGGAGATTCGGAATGCCACCTTCAGAAGTCCAGATTTAAAAACTGATTTTTTTTTGAAAATCTTCGTTTTTGTAAACCCATTCCACAGCCGAGTTGTTGTAACTTGGCTCTGATACCACTAAATGTAACACCCCAAATTCGGCCTAGACGTTATGACTGAATTCGGTGCGCCACATCGATGCGTTCAAAACATTCCGTTTTACTTAGTTTGGAAAACTTAGTTGGGGTTGTAAAAGATACTTTTTAAAGCAGGTTAAGGTGAATAGAAGCTGTGCACCAGGTAGGAAACAAGGAAGAAGAGGAGGTGAGTCCGTCGGACTGCTTAAGTACCAAGCTCCCTTCGGATCCAATCCTAGACATGCACACCACCATTGCCACACCTTAACGACTCGTATAATTTTGAGAAAACTGTCTGGTTATGTCTATC
This sequence comes from Gossypium hirsutum, assembly GCF_007990345.1. Classification (NCBI taxonomy): domain Eukaryota; kingdom Viridiplantae; phylum Streptophyta; class Magnoliopsida; order Malvales; family Malvaceae; genus Gossypium; species Gossypium hirsutum. The sequence goes on from NC_053431.1 coordinate 85,394,125, forward strand.
TTATGAAAATGATTAAGTTTGAAAACGTTTGCTTAGCGGAAGTCTTACTTGTAATCGTGTTATTTTGAAAACCCTTCATGTTTTTGAAAACGCGCCCTAAAGCTAACCCATTTTCCTTAGTCATCATAGTAAAATAAAATAATAAAAGTAATTAAAACCATAAAAATAATTAAAAGGCCTTATTACACTTAAAACCCAAAACCATAGATGAAATTAAAAGGACGTCCAGTTCACTAGAAAGAAACTAGGTTCGTAGAAACATGTGGCCAGTCCAAATCCCTCACAGCTCCAAGCCCACTATGGTTGAGGATTACCTGCGAGGATGAAAATAAGGGGTGAGTTTTGGAAAACTCAGTGTGTAATTCGACCCAACCATAGCCTAAATTAGTTCAAACCACAGAGACAAAATAAGTTGGCCTCAGCCCAGAACAGATATCAGAATAAAGCCCGTAGGCCCAGAACAGACCAGAACAGATATATCATGCTTATACAGAAACCCAACCATATCCAACCACATACACCCCCATACCATCCTTTCACCATGTGGGGAGACTACTCGACCCACCCAACCGCTACATGCCACAGAAATATGCAGCATAGCTGCCAGATACAGAAAATGTGACAGAGTCACCAGATACAGATATTTTGTGGCAGTGCCACCAGAACAGATATATGTGGCAAGGCCACCAGAACAGATAATTTGTGGCATAGCCACTAGGACGCTTCCTCCATAATATAACCCATGTCCCCATGCAACAGATATACATTCATGGCATACATCATAAAGATTTAATTCATCATGCTTTTCAGACAAAATTAACCCTAGGGGTATAGAGGTCATTTTGCATACATAGGGGTATAATGGTAATTTTGCATACATAGGGGTATAATGGTAATTTTGCATACATAGGGGTATTCTAGTACATCTAACTATTTCTAAGGTTTTCATGCATATCGTAGCCATTACGTTTAGCCAGAAACACTTACCGAGTGCTCTTACTGAATTGGGCCCGTTGGCCCATTAACCCAGTTTTGGCCCATTAAGCCCAAAATATCAAAACGCACGAAATCGCGCGTACTGCAGTTTTATCACTTTCGATTACCAGTAATATTTACCCATAGATCTTACGAGCATTTGCACACTCGCAAGTTGTCACACCCCGTACCCGAGTCCGTCGCCGGAGTCGGACACGAGGGGTTTGCAGACTTAAATCACTTCTTTGCACAATCCATTTTAAATTTTCCAGGCAAGCTGGCTAACTGCGTCACTGTCACCTTAAAAATCATATCTTGAGTTTCATAACTCGAAAATCAGCTTCGTGATTTTTCCCTGAAACTAGACTCATATATGCATCTATAAATTTTTTTCTAGAATTTTTGGTCAGGCAAATTAGTACAGTTTATTAGTCAAAGTCTCCCATGTTACAGGGATCGACTACACTGACCTTTCCACATTACGACTTGGATATCTCCCTGTACAGGGCTTCAATACTGATGTCGTTTATTTCTATAGAAACTAGACTAAAAAAGGAATCTATGCATATATGGAATAACTTCTAATTATCTCTGGTTAATTTATAATGAATTTCCAAAGTCGGAACAGGGAATCCAGAAACCGTTCTGGCCCAGTCTCACGAGAACCTGAATATCTCTTAACATACTGTCCATATGATCATTTCGTTACTTTCCTATGAAAATAGATTCATCAAGGTTCGTTTACATAATTTATTCACTATTTAATTCTATTCCTACTATTTTTAGTGATTTTTCACATCCACATCACTGCTGCTGCCAGCATCTGTTTTTTTAAGGTAAACTTTACCTATTTCATGATCCTCCATGGATCAACTAGAGTTTGTCATACATATTCCAAAAGTGATCAAGAATAACCCTTCCCATGGCTAACCGTTACCAACATTTCCATACCTCTCGACGGACAACATACAAAACGATTATAATGCTATGATCAAAGTATATTTAAGCCATTTTCGCATGGCTATCCAAATTTACACAAAACCGAAGGGTACATGACCAACAACAAAGGGTAGTCCTATACATGCCATTTCAAAGTTCAACCAAAATTGTACCAAAAGGGGGCTTTGATAGTGTGGGAGACTTCGACTTCCAAAAATCTCGAGTCCGATAGCTGACGAGCCAAAATCTATAAAACAGAGAAACAAAGAAACGGAGTAAGAAATTTATGCTTAGTAAGTTTTGAGCAAGGGATTCCAGCACAACAAAAGTATAGCATTCATATAGCTAAACGGATAATTTCATATGCACAAATTTTCAATATCATACTTACTTCACATTACCAACCCTTATGTTCATACAAAAAAGATCAACTTAGCCAAAGGCCGGTAGCTCATTTATCGACTGAGCGAATACAGATTTGTAAGGGATCAACTAATTCAAAGCACACACGAAACATACCTCATCGCTGGGATTTTACGAGCATATTAATTTAAATTTTTACAGCAAGATCGCTCGTTCCCAAATCAAGCATCTTCGGGGTTTAGCCGGATATAACCACTCGCACAAGGCCTTCGGGTCTTAACCCGGATATGGTCACTAGCATAAATGCCTTCGGGACTTAGCCCGGATATAGTCGCTAGCACAAATGCCTTCGGATCTTAGTCCGGATGTAGTCGCTTAGCACAAAAGCCTTCGGGACTTAGCCTGGATATCATTCAAGTAACCATGCACATATATCAATAAATCATGACACATTCATATTTCATTTTCATTACCAAAGCTCAAACACAAGACACTTATCACATTTACAATTTCGGCTCACTAGCCACATATAAGAGCATGATTTTGATTTACTTAAGACATAATCTAATCGAATCATAATTTAAGTCCCATTACTCGAAAACTTACCTCGGATGTTGTCGAACGATTCCGATGGCTATTCGACCACTTTTTCCTTCCCTTTATCGGATTTAGTTCCCCTTTGCTCTTGAGCTTAATTTAACAAATAAATTGATTTAATCATTTGAGCATCGAAAAGAGGAACTCAAGGTACTTGGCCCACATATATTCATTAGACATTAAAGTCACATATGTACGGAATCATGAATCAAACTCAACACATTAGTTAATACTCTCCTTAGCCGAATTTTCTAAGTCAAGATAAAGCCTTCAATATGCTTACCTATGGCCAAACAACACATCAACCTATGTACTCATTCATGTGGCCGATTATGCATGTCTATGTTGAGGCCAATTATATACTCAATACCACACACAAATGGCATACCTTTTACTAACTAATGCATTACTTATTATAACTCAATACGCATCCATCATGTACTCCATAACCGAAACACCATCATATGTAAATATATACCTTGAGATATTGTATATGTCATACCAATACGTCATGTGCAAACATATATATATATGTGCAAGAGCCGAATCTCAAAGTTGATTATAACTAAACATGAACATAAATCCAAAACACAAATCTTACCTACCATGCAATAAGCATAAATCATACTTATGGATATACCATGGCCGAATACATCACAACACCATACCATTTCAATTTTGGTCATGGTTAAACAAAGAACTTAATGTCTCACTCAAAAATGCTAAAATGAAAATCCAAGAGTCATCAATCCACTATCACATGTATCATTAACAAGCTTCATATTTAGCATGCAATGGCATTAACACAAAATCCACCTAGGCCGAATATCATCCCCATGACATAGCAAAGATTTGAACCATGGGCTAATTAGAACTCAAGCTAGCAACTAAAAACATGCATGAATCTCATGGCACAACCTCAAACATACCTTAATCTAGATACAAGTATGGCCAAACCTCCTCCTAATCCTCTTCCAAACCAAACATGAAGCAAGAACTCCTTCCTCCTTCCTTAGAATTTTCGGCCAAAAGAAATGAAAAAGGATGAACAATTTTTTTTCTTTTCTTTAACTCACGGCAATGGGGGGGAACACTCACACACATTCTTTCTTTTTTTTCCATTTCTTTATTACCCATACTCCTTATTTATTTTTCCTAACATACCTCACTAACATAACATGTTTGTGACATGTTTCCACTCATAGCATGGCCGGCCACTACTAATTAGGGGGGGAAATTTGACATGCAAGTCCTCCCTTTTTATTACATGCACTATTAGATCCTTATAGATTAGCCTATCACATTTCAAAAGTGTCACACAAATCCTACTAACTGAATTCACATGCAATCGACTAAATCGAAGCTTGAAATTTTCACACATTCATAATTACATATTCTAGGAAATAAATATCACATTCAAACATTTCGGTGACTCGGTTTAGCGGTCCCGAAACCACTTCCCGACTAGGGTCAATTTTAGGCTGTCACAACTCTCCCCCACTTAAGAAATTTTCGTCCCCGAAAATCTTTCCGGTAAATAAGTTTGGGTATCATTCTTTCATGGCATTCTCGGTTTCCCAAGTAGCTTCTTCGACTCCGTGTTTGAGCCATAACACCTTTACTAACGGAACCCTTTTGTTTCGCAACTCTTTCACTTCACGAGCTAGGATACGAATCGGTTCTTCTTCATAACTCAAGTCAGATTGAATTTCAACTTCTGATGGATTAATCACGTGTGACGGATCGGATCTATAACGTCGAAGCATCGAAACATGAAAGACGTCGTGAATCTTTTCAAGTTCAGGGGGCAAAATCAATCTATACGAACTGGACCAACTCGTTCAGAGATTTCGTACGGCCCAATGAATCTCGGACTCAACTTGCCCTTACGGCCAAATCTGAGTACCTTTTTCCAAGGCGAAACTTTAAGAAACACTTTATCTCCCACCTGATATTCAATGTCTTTTCGTTTCAAATCCGCATACGATTTCTGACGATCTGTGGCTGCCTTCAAACTTTCACGGATTACCTTTACTTTCTGTTCGGCATCTTTAATCAAATCAACTCCGACAATTTTACTTTCACCGAGCTCGGTCCAAAACAATGGTGTACGGCATTTACGATCGTACAAAGCCTCGTAAGGTGCCATCTTAATACTTGATTGAAAACTATTGTTGTAAGCGAATTCAATCAAAGGTAAATACCGTTCCCATGAACTACTGAACTCGAGGATGCAGCATCTCAACATATCCTCAAGTATCTGAATTATCCGCTCGGATTGACCATCGGTTTGGGGGTGAAAAGCAGTGCTAAAATGCATCTTGGTACCCAAAGCTTCTTACAATTTCTTCCAAAATCGTGAGGTGAATCTCGGATCTCTATCCGACACGATAGAAATAGGTACCCCGTGTAATCTCACAATCTGAGAAACGTACAATTCAGCTAGTTTATCCAATGAAAAATCCGTACGCACGGGGATAAAGTGAGCCGACTTAGTCAGTCTATCAACAACAACCCAAATCGCATCCTTCTTACTTGCTGACAATGGCAGTCCGAACACAAAGTCCATTGTGACTCGATCCCATTTCCACTCGGGTATCATGATCGGCTGAAGTAATCCTGAAGGCACTTGATGTTCCGCTTTCACTTGTTGACATATTAAACATCTTGAAACAAAGTCGGAGATGTCTCGTTTCATACCATGCCACCAAAACCGACGTTTCAAATAGTTGTACATTTTCGTACTCCCCGGGTGAATTGACATTCGGGGTTCAGAATCATCGAAATGAGTTCCGAATTCCTTGGAACACACAAACGACTTCTGAACCTCAAACAATCATCATCATCAATTTGAAACTCCGATTCCTTGTTCGGAACACACTCAGCCCGTTTTGCAACCAATTCATCGTCGACTTTCTGAGCTTCACGAATTTGATGAATCAATAATGGTTCGGCCTTTAATTCAGCTACTAACACATTGTCGGGTAGAATAGACAAGAGTACATTCATCGCTCTTAAAGCAAACAGTGATTTCCGGCTTAAGGCGTCCGCAACCACATTAGCCTTTCCCGGGTGATAGTCAATGACAAGCTCATAATCTTTAACAACTCGAGCCAACGTCTTTGTCGCAGATTTAAGTCTCTTTGAGTCATCAAATATTTGAGACTTTTGTGATCCGAAAATACATGGCACTTTTCACCAAATAAGTAATGTCGCCATATTTTTAAAGTGAATACGATGGCAGCTAGTTCGAGATCATGGGTCGGATAATTTTTCTCATGTGGCTTTAATTGTCTCGACGCATAGGCCACAACTCGACCTTCTTGCATCAACACGCAACCTAACCCAAGTAGGGACGCATCACTATAAATGACAAACTCTTTGCCTGATTCGGGCTGCACTAGAATTGGAGCTTCGGTCAAATAAGTTTTCAGTTGATCAAAACTTTTCTGACATTTTTCCGTCCATTCGAACTTAACATCTTTTTGAAGTAGCTTCGTCATCGGTGTGGCTATCATCGAGAAACCTTTTACAAACCGTCGGTAGTAACCGACAAGTCCCAAAAAGCTCTGAACCTCAGTAATATTTCTCGGAGGCTTCCAGTTAAGTATGGCTGAAATTTTGTTTGGGTCAACTTGAATACCCGATGCGGATACCACGTGGCCCAATAAGCTAACCTCTCTTAACCAGAACTCACACTTACTGAACTTAGCATATAACTGCTTATCCCGTAAAATTTGCAACACTAATCTCAGGTGCTCAGCATGTTCGGTCTCATCTCTTGAATAGACCAAGATGTCATCAATAAACACAACTACGAACTGATCCAAATACTGTCTGAAGATCCGATTCATCAAGTCCATAAATACCGCAGGGGCATTAGTGAGCCCAAACGGCATCACTAAGAACTCGTAGTGGCCGTATCTCGTTCTGAAAGCAGTTTTGGGTATATCCGAATCTCGAATTCGCAACTGATAATAACCCGATCTCAAATCTATCTTTGAAAACACTGAGGCTCCCTTTAGTTGATCAAACAAATCATCAATACGCGGTATCGGATATTTATTCTTTATTGTCACTTTATTCAGCTGACGATAGTCGATGCACAACCTCATGGTTCCGTCCTTCTTCTTCACAAACAATACTGGTGCACCCCAAGGTGAGAAACTTGGTCGAGCGAAACCTCTATCAGTCAACTCTTGCAACTGAGCTTTCAACTCCTTTAACTCGGTTGGTGCCATACGATACGGAGTTATCGAAATTGGTGTAGTTCCAGGTACAAGCTCAATACCAAACTCTACCTCCCGAACAGGTGATAAACCCGGTAATTCTTCAGGAAAAACATCCGGGTATTCACAAACCACCGGCACAGATTCGGGTTTCTTTTCTAATTCTTTGTCATCAAGTACATATGCAAGGTATGCTTCGCACCCTTTTCTTACATATTTCTGGGCCAACATTGAGGATATTACAGCTGGCAACCCATCCAAGTCCGTAGACTCAACTCGGATCATCTCGTTATTTGCGCACCTCAAATCCATAGTCTTGCTTTTGCAATTCACAACCGCATCATGCACGGTCAACCAATCCAAACCAAGAATAACATCAAATTTATCAAACGGCAAAAGCATCAAGTCCGCCGAAAAACAGGAACCTCGAATTACTAGGGGACATTTCTTACACACTTTGTCGACAAGCACGTAACGACCCAAGGGATTTGACACCTGAATTACGAACTCAGTAGACTCAATAGGTAAAGTCTTACTGGATGCTAAGGTTTCGCATATATAAGAATAAGTAGATCCAGGGTTAATCAAAGCAATCACATTAGTATCAAAGAGAGTAAAAGTACCGGTAATAACATCTGGCGAGGAAGCATCCTCGCGTGCGCGTATAGCATAAGCCCTAGCAGGAGCGCGAGCCTCGAATCTGGTCGTAGCATCTCTAGATCCTCTCTGACCACCACTAGCATTGCCCGTATTTCTAGATGGTCTACCTCGAGCAGTGGTAGCACCCGGTTTCCCACTCTGATTTACATTCTGTTCAGACAACCTCGGGCAATCTTTAATGAAGTGGTCAACTGATCCGCACTTGTAACAGGAGCGGTCATGGAATCTACAACTCCCCGAATGCCATTTACCGCAATATCGACATTCCGTTCTGTCCCGACGATCATTTCCAACACTGGCGACCGGAGTGACTCGTGTGCTCACAGGGGGTCGATCGCGATCTCGTCTAGAGAAACCCGAAGTGTCCCTAGACTGGCCTAAGTCATCTCTAAATTTCTTCGATGACTGTGGGAAGGGCTTCCCCGAAGACCTCTTACGAAACTCCTTTGCTCCCATATCAGCTTTTCTTTTCTCCATACTTAGCTCCTCGGCTTTACAAGCTCGCTCAACAAGTACCACAAATTCTCGGATTTCCAAGATGCCAACATACAGCTTTATATCATCATTTAGTCCATCCTCGAAACGTTTACACATCACAGCTTCTGAAGAAATGCATTCTCGCGCATATCGGCTAAGCCTCACAAATTTTCGTTCATAGTCGGTAACCGACATGGAACCTTGTTTGAGTTCAAGAAATTCCTTCCGTTTTGGTCAATGAATCTCTGACTGATATACTTTTTCTGAAACTCGGTTTGGAAAAGCTCCCAAGTTACTTGCTCTCTAGGCACAACAGAAGTCAACGTATTCCACCAATAGTAGGCAGAATCACGTAGCAAGGAGATAGTACACTTTAGGCACTCATCAGGTGTGCAAGATAGCTCGTCGAGTACCCGGATAGTGTTGTCCAACCAAAATTCAGCTTGCTCGGCATCATCGCTGTCCGTAGCTTTAAATTCAGTAGCCCCGTGTTTTCGGATTCTGTCAACTGGGGGCTTATTTGACCTTATTTGGTCAGTTGCCGGAGGTATTGTAGGTGCGAGGGTGGCATTAGTCGGGAATGGAGGTTGTGGAACAGCCGTATTAGTTCGAATGTATTGGTTGAACCAATCATTCATTACGCTATAGAAAGCTTGTCTAGCTTCGTCATTCGGATTACTAGCAATCGATTGAGAGTCCGCCGGAGCTGTCCCTTGTGCGGGAGCAGGCGCCACACTCTCAAGATCATCAGCTACCGCTCGGTCGGGATCGGGATCCATTACTATAAATAAACACATCTTCAATCGTCAGAAATCACCACACTATCAAATAATCACAAAATGGCATGTATAGCTAGACCCAAACGTATTACGGTAGTTCTAGAATCGACTAAACCGTAGCTCTGATACCAATAAAATTGTAACACCCCGTACCCGAGTCCGTCGCCAGAGTCGGACATGAGGGGTTTGCAGACTTAAATCACTTCTTTGCACAATCCATTTTAAATTTTCCAGGCAAGCTGGCTAACTGCGTCACTGTCACCTTAAAAATCATATCTTGAGTTTCACAACTCGAAAATCAGCTTAGTGATTTTTCCCTGAAACTAGACTCATATATGCATCTACAAATTTTTTTCTAGAATTTTTGGTCTGGCCAATTAGTACAGTTTATTAGTCAAAGTCTCCCATGTTACAGGGATCGACTACACTGACCTTTGCGCATTACGACTTGGATATCTCCTTGTACAGGGCTTCAATACTGATGTCGTTTGTTTATATAGAAACTAGACTCAAAAAGGAATCTATTCATATATGACATGACTTCGAATTATCTCTGGTTAATTTATAATGAATTTCCAAATTCGGAACAGGGAATCCAGAAACCGTTCTGGCCCTGTCTTACGAGAACCTGAATATCTCTTAACATACTATCCATATGATCGTTTCGTTACTTTCCTATGAAAATAGATTCATCAAGGTTCGTTTACATAATTTATTCACTATTTAATTTCATTCCTACTATTTTTAGTGATTTTTCACATCCACATCACTGCTGCTGCCAGCATCTGTTTTTTAAGGTAAACTTTACCTATTTCATGATTCTCCATGGATCAACTAGAGTTTGTCATACATATTCCAAAAGTGATCAAGAATAACCCTTCCCATGGCTAACCGTTACCAACATTTCCATACCTCTCGACGGACAACATACAAAACGATTATAATGCTATGATCAAAGTATATTTAAGCCATTTTCGCATGGCTATCCAAATTTACACAAAACCGAAGGGTACATGACCAACAACAAAAGGGTAGTCCTATACATGCCATTTCAAAGTTCAACCAAAATTGTACCAAAAGGGGGCTTTGATAGTGTGGGAGACTTCGACTTCCAAAAATCTCGAGTCCGATAGCTGACGAGCCAAAATCTATAAAACAGAGAAACAAAGAAACGGAGTAAGCAATTTATGGTTAGTAAGTTTTGAGCAAGGGATTCCAGCACAACAAAAGTATAGCATTCATATAGCTAAACGGATAATTTCATATGCACAAATTTTCAATATCATACTTACTTCACATTACCAACCCTTATGTTCATACACAAAAGATCAACTTAGCCAAAGGCCGGTAGCTCATTTATTGATTGAGCGAATACAGATTTGTAAGGGATCAACTAATTCAAAGCACACACGAAACATACCTCATCGCTGGGATTTTACGAGCGTATTAATTTAAATTTTACAGCAAGATCGCTCGTTCCCAAATCAAGCATCTTCGGGGTTTAGCCGGATATAACCACTTGCACAAGGCCTTCGGGTCTTAACCCGGATATGGTCACTAGCATAAATGCCTTCGGGACTTAGCCCGGATATAGTCGCTAGCACAAATGCCTTCAGATCTTAGTCCGGATGTAGTCGCTTAGCACAAAAGCCTTCGGGACTTAGCCCGGATATCATTCGAGTAACCATGCACATATATCAATAAATCATGACACATTCATATTTCATTTGCACTACCAAAGCTCAAACACAAGACACTTATCACATTTACAATTTCGGCTCAATAGCCACATATAAGAGCATGATTTTGATTTACTTAAGACATAATCTAATCGAATCATAATTTAAGTCCCATTACTCGAAAACTTACCTCGGATGTTGTCGAACGATTCCGATGGCTATTCGACCACTTTTTCCTTCCCTTTATCGGATTTAGTTCCCCTTTGCTCTTGAGCTTAATTTAACAAATAAATTGATTTAATCATTTGAGCATCGAAAAGAGGAACTCAAGGTACTTGGCCCACATATATTCATTAGACATTAAAGTCACATATGTACGGAATCATGAATCAAACTCAACACATTAGTTAATACTCTCCTTAGCCGAATTTTCTAAGTCAAGATAAAGCCTTCAATATGCTTACCTATGGCCGAACAACACATCAACCTATGTACTCATTCATGTGGCCGATTATGCATGTCTATGTTGAGGCCAATTATATACTCAATACCACACAAAAATGGCATACCTTTTACTAACTAATGCATTACATATTATAACTCAATACGCATCCATCATGTACTCCATAACCGAAACACCATCATATGTAAATATATACCTTGAGATATTGTATATGTCATACCAATACGTCATGTGCAAACATATATATATGTGCAAGAGCCGAATCTCAAAGTTGATTATAACTAAACATGAACATAAATCCAAAACACAAATCTTACCTACCATGCAATAAGCATAAATCATACTTATGGATATACCATGGCCGAATACATCACAACACCATACCATTTCAATTTTGGTCATGGTTAAACAAAGAACTTAATGTCTCACTCAAAAATGCTAAAAAGAAAATCCAAGAGTCATCAATCCACCATCACATGTATCATTAACAAGCTTCATATTTAGCATGCAATGGCATTAACACAAAATCCACCTAGGCCGAATATCATCCCCATGACATAGCAAAGATTTGAACCATGGGCTAATTAGAACTCAAGCTAGCAACTAAAAACATGCATGAATCTCATGGCACAACCTCAAACATACCTTAATCTAGATACAAGTATGGCCAAACCTCCTCCTAATCCTCTTCCAAACCAAACATGAAGCAAGAACTCATTCCTCCTTCCTTAGAATTTTCGGCCAAAAGAAATGAAAAAGGATGAACAAATTTTTTTTTCTTTTCTTTAACTCACGGCAATGGGGGGGAACACTCACACACATTCTTTCTTTCTTTTTTCCATTTCTTTATTACCCATACTCCTTATTTTATTTTTCCTAACATACCTCACTAACATAACATGTTTGTGACATGTTTCCACTCATAGCATGGCCGGCCACTACTAATTAGGGGGGAAATTTGACATGCAAGTCCTCCCTTTTTATTACATGCACTATTAGATCCTTATAGATTAGCCTATCACATTTCAAAAGTGTCACACAAATCCTACTAACTGAATTCACATGCAATCGACTAAATCAAAGCTTGAAATTTTCACACATTCATAATTACATATTCTAGACAATAAATATCACATTCAAATATTTCGGTGACTCGGTTTAGCGGTCCCGAAACCACTTCCCGACTAGGGTCAATTTTGGGCTCTCACACAAGTGCCCAAAATACCGACTTTCGGCATTTCAGCTTTTCGGCTTTTGCCGATCTAGCCTATGAGAGGGTGTCAGTTACACACCTGATTGGTGTCGACTTGCTGACAAGATCCACGCACGAACTTCCTACAATTATGTTGCTACAATTCTTAGGCTGCAAATCACAACACTAATCTCCATAATTACTTACCCATATTCGACTCTGTCCCTAAAAGCCTTTAAAAGTTTACCTTTTTGCCGAAATCCGATAGCTAGATCCAAGTCTGATCGCTCCAAAGATCCAAGCCTTCGATCCAACCCTTGAGAAGACACTAATCATCAAAATAAATCATCGGTTAAAGACCCTTTATGCCCTATGCCCAAATCGATAGCCTCCCCTAGATTTTAGGGACTTCGGCTTTTTCCTAACTTGAAAAATAAGACTAGATTTGGAGTGATGAGCACTTACCACTTATTCCTTCCTGCTTTCCACGTATATCTGATGCAGATTCAACCTTTAAACGATGGTAAAAACTTGAATCTAGAAGCTTTGAAGTTTCGGCTACAAGTCCCTAACTCTATAGTAGTTTCGGCTTTTCTAGGTGATATAGAAAATAATGATTTGAGGCTATAACCCTGGGTAATGTTGTCGACAGATGCTAGGGTTTAGAGGAGAGGAATGTTGGTCAAAAAGGAAACATATTGAGGAATATGGCTTTGGAAAAACGGCACAAGAATATAGCTTTCAGGATTTTGAGATTTGAGGTTCGGATTTAGTCTAAGAAAATTAATGGAGGAAAGTGATGTAGAGTAGGGTGGAGATGGACAAGAGGTTTGAAAGGTTCGGCTATGGAGAAAGAGAATAAGAAGAAAGCAAAAATGGCTAAAGGGAGAAGGTGAGAAAAGCAGCAAACGGCACAACTCCCTCCCTATTGTCGAATTTATATTGGCACTTTAACCTAGCCGAATTTACCCCCCTAAAGAAACCCTTGGCCGGCCACCTCTTGCTCCTCAAGAGTCCAAAATTCGGCCAACACAGCTCACCCCAATCAGCTCCTAGATTTCCTCCCTTATCTCTATCCTTATTCAATCCCCTTACCCTCTTAAACTCTCCCTGACAGACTTTTATTTCAGTTCCACTACTTCCCTTTCCTGTACATAAAAATTAATCACTTAATTTGCTGTCATTGTGACTTGAACCTGGGTCCTCCCCAAGCTTCCACACGCCACTACAACCTTCCTAGTGGCGTCACATGCCACTTTACCACTTGCTTCCTTGTGATCCATTTTTCACAAATAATTCCTAAAAGCCCAATTTATCAGAACCCCTTTCTCTTATAGAATTAAATTTAATTAAAACTACTGGGTTTTATCCTAAGCTTGGGCCTTCTAGAGGCCCACCAACATGATTAATCCTACACATAACAAACAGAACACAAAATTTTAAATTTTACAACTTTTACAGAATTCCCGAAAATTGGGGCGTTACATATTATATGTGAGATTGATCTGACGGGAATTAAGGATGTGTAATGAGAAGCATATGAAAAGATGTTGTAAATTCATATGTATATTTATATATGTGTGCATTCAGTTATTATTCAAAGTTACAAGATAGTTTTCGATATGCCATTTAACTATAAATGTTGAAAGTAAGTGTGGGTAAGAAATGATACACTAGTGAAATTTGAAAGAATTAAAGTTAATCCGGAAGCTTGTAAATACTATGTTTATATGAGTTTGAGTATAAACGGAGTAAAATGATATGTGTTTGTGCATAATTGGCCAAATAGTATTGTACTCAGAAAGTGTTATGTGATTTCGAACATTTGGTTTGTTTTTAAGTTCAACTGTTTAAAATGCTTAAGACTTACTAAGCTTATGAAAGCTTACTTTGAATGTTATGTTTCTCTGTTTATTTTTGTAGATCGTTGACTCTTACTATTAGCTCGGGGATTGTCAGCACTTCGTCACACTATCTACTATTGTAGTAATCATGTGATTTGGACTTAGCTTATGGCATGTATAGGATAGACTATAAGTAGAATGATATTTTGACTATTGTATATAAGCCATGCGAATATGGCATCTTATGGAAGTTTTATAAGTTTTAAATTCGATCTTTGTTTGTGTCTATTAGTTATATAAATAAATAATCTATTAGTTATATAAATAAATGATCTTTTATTTAAGAAAGGGTTCAAAATTTTACTGTTCTGATCCGATTCCTAATTTCTGGTAATGTCTCGTCCTATTCCGGCGACGGTTACGGTTACGGGATAGGGGTGTTACATTAATTATGAATATAAAATTATTTTTAATGCAATTATCATATATGTATAAAAAATATTCAAAGTTAGTAATTATTAAAATTTAAAAATTTTAAGTTTAATGATTATATAAAATATATAATGATGTAATATGTTAATTTAATGTTATGAAAATCAAATTAAGTTCCTATCGAATTTATTAAACTTTTAGTAATGAAAAATCACATTTGTATGTACTCATTGTATCTGTAATTCATATGAAAAATGAACACAAAAACTTTTATATATATATATATAAATAATTTGTGACATTTTGATGAATATTAGTTTGGATTACGAAATTTATCAAATAACACGATTTTTGGTGTTTCTATAGCAAGGCATAATAGGGTATATAGGGGCACATGACATGGACAAAATTTGGATTATTTTTTATTATTATTTTATTTTATTTATATTTAAGCATTTTATAGTATTTTATGATTTTTTTTGTATTTGGTTAGAAATTTTTACCTAATTATCGATAATTTTTATAAATTTATAATATTTTACAACTTTTTAAATTTTTTATAATATTTTAAACTACATCTAGAATGAACTAGACAAATAGATGTTCAAATTCAAATAAACTTGAATGTTCATTTGTCTAAGTTCATTTCAGTATATATTTTTTTATATAATTTTAGGATTTTAATTTTTTTAATATATGATATGTGACAAGCTATGTCAGTATATTTGGATAGGTGGCATGCCATATTAGCTTCACAATGATTTTGTCAGTCGTGGAAGTGTTTGTTAACAATCCAATTCGTGAATGACAATTTTCATTATAAAATGGGCCTAGTTGATTTATTTTTTGTCATTAAGGGCTCAATTGAGTACATTCTTAAGGGCTTAATTGTTTTTTACTAAGAATTTTTTTACCCTGAAGCCTAAACAAGATAAAATTTTTTCAATATTCAAAATATAATAATAAAATAAAAATTATTCAAATATCATTTTAGTAGTATAATAAATAATAAAAACTATTTTTGTCAATTTAAAGGTTTTTCCAAATTCATGTGTTATATATATAGATAATAATTCAAATAAAAAAATTTATATACATAACCATAAATGTTATATACAAATAAACCAAAATATTACATACAAATTCATATACATATTATATAATAATATTAATTGTGATAAACATTATACAATGATAAACACCTTACCACCGAACCAGCAGGTTCATTCTGTCTCTAAAATGCAAATACTTAGTTAACAGCCCAATCAAACCACTGACCCAACCAACAAACCTTAATAATTCAAGCCCCAAATTCGAGGTGTTACAATTACCCTTAATACCCATTAATAAAGATTCAATTGGGATGATAGCAGATCGATTAATTAAGTCAACTCATTTCTTACCTATCTATACGGACTACACTTTACCAAGGTTGGCTAAGTTATATATTTCGGATATTGTGAGACTGCACGGAGTATGTAACATGCTATACTCGGTCTAGTCATCGGACCCAAGCTATAGGATGCTACAATAGTAAATCGGAACATTCACAAGCAATTTATTCAATAATACTCAATAATCAATAAATACAAACTAATTCCATGTTAAACATGCATTACAATCAAAATCAAGTCTTAATCGGGCTTACGAAAGCTTTTGAGCAATTTTTAAACTAAATCAGATTTAATCTGAAACATTTACAGATTAATAGGCATAAATGCAAAACAGGGGTCACACAAGCGTGTGGCCAGGCTGTTTGACGGCCTGAGTCCATGTGGTGCAAGGCCACACACCCACACACCCGTGTCCTCAAACCGTGTAATAACCTAATGCCGTGTGATATAGGGTCACATGACCGTGTAACAACCTATGACCGTGTGAACTAAAAATCACCCTGAACATGTAGTACACACGATCGTGGTAGCCCGTGTGCAGCATATATAACCTATTTTAAGCATTTTGCATACCATTTAAACCAAATGACCTATAATGCCATTTCATGCTATTCAAACCGACACCAAAATATGCCTATTCCAAGTCAAAAACACCAACTCACTTAATCATTTTATCAAAAAACCAATTTGCCCTATTGGCACCAACAAATCAATAATTCAAATCAAATACCAAATATCCAATATTAAGCCACAACCATAAATTTACATATACAAGGTTATTATACTAAAACAGATTTTGACTAGCTTAAATTCATTCAACCTATGTACATGCCACAAGTAACCAACTTCAAACATAAAAAATCTACCAAATCGAAAGTTGAAGGGTGTGAGCTTCTTAACGATGCGGTTGACATAGCTTAGACGTCTAAAATTTACATAAAAGTAGTAACACGAGTAAGTATATAAAATACTTAGTAAGCTCATATAATATAAACAAGTAGCTTACCTCAACCATTTAACAAATACATGAATTAATAGAAAACAATTTCACCTATCCTGTCATCCAAAAACAACATCAATCAATTGAGGTTTAAACCAAATCCACATATCTTAAATGGTGAAACACCATATTCAACTTAAAATATAGCATAAATTCGTTTTCTAATTGATCACCTTGCTCACATTCACCCTTTAATTCGCATAATATACCCTTATCAAGATTCAAACAACATCGTTATACATATAAAGTTTTGAGCTTAATCATGTGAACATTCATAAGTATTTTCATTGCCAAATAAACCAACTATAATCCCAAAACCAATTCACAAAATTTCTATAACCAACTTCATAAATAAGCCTCCAAGACTTTAATAATGAACCTTCTTGATAAAGTTTAGTAAAATAATACCTCAGTATATAAATGGAAACATTAGTGCCTGGTTGCCCAAGAGTGTCAACCTATACAAATACTTGCCTTGCTAGGGCTTAATATTCTATATTCTCTAGTCCGCAACATAGACATGAGTAGGGAACTGGGCAAGAACACAAACCTATACATGAGCATTTACTAATTCCATCGGGATATACTTGAGATAATTTATAAATCCAGTCCAACAACAATAATTATCGACAATCTTAGTATAGAAAGTAAACATAAATGAGTAACTTCATAGTGTATGAACTTACTTAACAAAACCTTAGAAGTTTAGCTAACGGGGACTATTTAACAGTTTTCCATTTTTTGCCTAAGTCAGCAACTTGGTTTAATGTTTAAAATATTAATACCAATCTCATAATAGTACTCAAATTCATGCTTATAATCTTTTAATTTCATTTATATAATTTCCCTAAACTTTTACATTTTATTCAATTTAGTCACTAAAATCAAACTTATCATAACTTCCAAATGTGGACTTCAAATTTTAAACCGATTTCAAATATATTCAATTACAACCACCTATTATAAAAAATCATAGAAATTACATATCAATTTTAAGATATTAAAATTTTAGTCCTTATGTTCAAAATTAACAAAAATCACTTTATAAAATAGTTTTTAAACATTTCATAGCTTCCAAATATACCATTTTCTATCAAGAACATCTAAGATTCATCAATAGAAAGTTTTAAAATCTTTAACAATTTTAAAAATAGAGATATAGGTTAGCTGGACCTAATTGCAACAATTTTAAAAACATAAAAATTATAAGAAATGAGATTGAAATTAGTTACTAATTTAGGGATTTAACCATGAATGTGACCAAGGGTTTTCTCCATTCTTACATTCAGCTTTTCATAAGAAAAACATGAAGAGCATGTTTGTTTTCTTTTTAATTTTAACTTATATATTATGATTAACTTATTAATTAATCATAGTTAGTATAATGAATCATTAATTCATTAACAACAATCTTAATTAACACTTTTTTGGATGATAGTTGGCTATCACCACTATTTGACCATATACCAATGGTCTAATTACTCATTTGGTCCTCCAATTAATTAAGATTCCATAGTGATTAACTTATACCACTTTTACAATATAGTCTTTGAACCCAAATTAACCATCCAATTATTAAAATTTTCAGATCTAACTTTAATTCACCTATATTTTATAGTTTCTTTATCTGAAAAAAATCTTTTACAACCTTTGACCCTCCAAATTTATACTCATAACTACAAAATACTTCCTGGATTAGAGGTACTAACTTTAGTCTATAGGCTCCACTTCAAAGCTATGTATTTTGTAGTTAGTACCAAGGTTTTACTTCAAAGCCCAAAAGGAGAAACCCTCTTAATAGAAACAGATACCTCAAGATCTCATACCATAATCCTAAGAACAATACAATGGCATGAAATCAATCTTCCTGATAGGTGGAAACTTGAAGGTGCTACGGACCTTGTGGTACTAACTCATTTACGAGCTCAATTTATAGAAATTAGGCACCAATACCTTATTTTCTAAAACTATTTGACTTTAGAGACAAACCAATTATACTTAACTAATTATCCAATTAAATGAAATTATCAAATAAAAATTCTCTATATCATACTATTTGACTCATAAATATTATATAACAATATTTACAAACTTACTTGTCGAAATTGTGGTCCCAAAATCACTGTTTCTAACACCACTAAAAAATGGGCTGTTATAAAGTACCAGTATCAAATATTTTAGATTGAGATCTCTGTTTTACATCTCAATTTTGGAAGAAGTTACATGAGACACGAGGTACTCATTTAGATTTTAGTACGACCTTACATCTGTAGATTGATGGACAATCTGAACGAGTTATTCAAATATTGGAAGATATGTTAAGGGGTTGAATTATTGAATTTTACAGAAGTTGAGAGGAACATTTGCCCCTAGTTGAATTTTCCTATAATAGTAACTTCCAATTGAGTATACAAATTGCACCATATGAAGCCTTGTATGGTCATAAGTCTCGAACAACACTGTGTTGGACTGAGTTAGGCGAAAAAAAAATTCAGGTCCTGAAATGGTACAAGAGTCTAAGGAGAAAATTAGATTGATCTAAGATAAACTGAAAGTGACCTTGGATAGGTAGAAGTTGTATGTAGACCTAAAAATGAAGGACATTGAATACAGTCTCGAAGATCAAGTTGTAAATTGGCCAATTTGCCCGGGCCCACCTTAGAGCTAAAGCCCAAAATAAACACCAAGTTATTAAACCAAAAGTCCGAAGAATAATACCAGACTAAGGGTCTATCATAAAAGTCCAAATATTACAACCAATACTAACAGTTTATTGACCCAATTTTTTAAAAACCCGGGACCCAAGCACAGGCCCAATAGGCCCAATATCAAAAACGAACCCAATGTCAGCAAACCCTAGGACAAGAGTTCCCTTGCGCCGCAACCCTCACTAGTAGCTTAGCCACTCCAGGCCTCCGTACGCCCCAACGTCCAGCAACCACGCCACAGCCCTTGTACGCCATGCCCGCACCCCCGTACACATGCCAGCAGCAGCCGTACCTGCAAATCCAAAAAAACAACAGCAGCAAATAGAAACAAATTGTATTTCTGACTTTGATTTCTTTTTATTTTCATTTTTTTCTTTCGGCTATAAAGCCAAGCCCCAAATCCCTATATATTTTTTACACACGTATTCAGAAGCAATAGAAAGCAAAAAAATAGAATAAGGTGATTTTGAGATCTATTTTTCTTTTCGTTTTTTTTTTTTGGTTTTCATTTTCTTTCTTCTTGATCTTCACTTGTTGCGTATTTATAATAAGAAAAAAGTATTAAAAAGACTTATCATTTTTCCCTTCCCTCGAGTCTTTGTTTGCTTCGCCACAATCGAAGTCCAGGCGAAGATCCTAAGGTTTTTGAGCAAGACTCTTAGATTCATGGTCGAATAAGGCTGGGATAGGCCCTTGCATGACGACCGTCAACTGAACACGGAGGCGAAACAGTGACTGAGGGCTGCCTTTGGGTTCGGTTGAAAGAACTAGAGGATAGGCATTAGTTTTTCTTATTTTGACTTGTTTTTTTACATGATGAATAACTAGTTTAGGGTTTTTTTACCTGGTTTAGTATAAAAACTGAAACGGCGCCGTTTGGTAAAAAATGGGATCCGCGCGTTGACCCGTTTGGAGGTCCGAATCCGCGCCCTTTCGCCTTGAAAGGTCAATTTGCGCGCACAATCCTTTTTTTTTGTGGAGCCATTCAATTGGACCTGATTTTGATTTCTTTGTTTCTTTTTAATTTCCCCGAGAATTCGCGCACTACTTCAATTCGGTCCACGTCTAAGCACTGCATTTCGGGACTGGGGACATTTGCGTTTTTAGTCCCTGTCTGTTTGGGTGCATTTGATTATGATCATTAATTCTGTTAATAATTAGATTTATTTATAACTCATTCCTTTGGGGTTCTATTTTTATTTCAATTGATTACTTTCTATTCCAGCTTATGTTTTATTTTTAAGACTAATCTGTTATCCGTCTTTTAACATATTATCTCGAACCGTTTTATTAATTTTACATGTTCCTAATTTATCATTTTTTACTTTCATTTATATAAATGTATATATATTTTTTATTTTAAGTTTTATTTTACAATTATATTTCTACATTTAAAGACTAAGTTTATGTTAAATTTTCTTTAAGTACACATTATCGATTTCATACTATTTTATATTTTCTTTTAAATCTTTATGTATATACCAACATTATCTATTTTTAATGTTTTTATATATATTATTCATATGTAAACCTTTATATATATATATACATATATATTGTTCCATTTCAAATCTCCTTTTATGTATTATATTTTGAACTATTTATATTTTATTTTAAATATATTTTTAAAACTTTATTTGTTTACTTTAAAATATGTTCTTTATTACCCATTTTTAAGATTCTTCTTTCGCATTATGTATTTTATATTTATATATGTGCATATATATATATCTACCTTAAACCATATATATTCACTTTATTTACCACTTATTTCCTATATATATCTTAATATTAATCTCATGTTTTTTTTAAATAAATTTGCACGAACATATGTTTCATAAATCTGTTTCGTGTATTATGTTTTGTCATATATCTTCATTACTATTCTTTTATATTATATATATTATTTAAATCATCATGTAGTTTCTCAACTTTTAAATGTATTTGTGTTTAAAATATTTTACATGCAATTCGATTCGAACCTTCATTCTATAACATCTATTTCAAAAATCTATATATATCTAGCCCTAGTTTTTTTTATGTACAAATTTGTCAACCTACATTCCATGTGTTCATTTATTTGTCGTTATCTTAAAATAGTCTTACACCATATTATTTTTTCGATTTGCATTTTTGTTTTGGGTATCTAGTAGTAGTCATGATATATTATGCCATACATGTTTTAGTTGCATTATTTATTCGTACATTTTTTTATATATATTTCCATGTTAATTATTCTCCATGCATGATTGGAATTAGGCTATAATTTCTAGAATAATTATATTTAATTGCTTGTCCTACTAGTTGTTTAATATCTTCATTCGTTAAGTGTTGTATCTCGCATGCGTATATTACCTCATTCATCATTTTCCATCTAATTTTCGAAATGTGGTTTTATAAAATCCAAATTTTATGATTAATTTCATTTCATTTTAAAAAAAATGCATTAATACGTTTTAAGCTAGTTTATAAGTATTCATTTAAAAATTCTTTAAAACGAGGATGAGATTCGATCTTTCGCAACTCGTGGAATAGTGCCCTAACGTGTTGGGTTGCAATTTCGTGTTTGCTCAAAACAATTGAATATCTCTTCAAAATTTCACTCGTACCTTTCAAAAATTCTTCAAAACGAAGGCGATATTCGATACTTGTAATTCATGGAATCGTGCCCTAACGTGTTGGGTTGCAATTTCTCGTTTGCTCAAAGTAATCGAAGGTCCCTTTAGAATTTCACCCGTTTCTTCTAAAAATCCTTTAAAACGAAGGCAATACTCGGTGTTTAACAATTCGAGAAACATGCCCTACCGTGCTGGGTTGTGATTTCTCGTTTGCTCAAAATAATCGAATATTCCTTTAGGTTTTCACTCATGTTTATTAAAAACCTTGCAAAACGAAGGCGATATTCGATGTTTGGCGATTTGAGAATCAAGCCCTATCGCGCTGGGTTGCGCTTTCTCTTTTGCTCAAAACAATCGAAGATCCCTTCGGAATTTCACTCGTATTTTCTAAGGTAAGGTAATGTTCGATGTTCGAAAATTTGAGGAATCGTGCCCTACTGTGCTGGGTTTCGGTTTTTCGTTGGACCAAATAGTTGGGCATCCGTTTGTAAATTTTGAATTATAGACGTCAAAAAGATTTTGGTAACCCACTTGAGTTATTTAAACGTTATTAACAAGAACCACATTTCAAAAACATTTTAATTTTAGACATAATGACAGTATTTAATCGATTTGGTACCAATTTTGGGCGTAATGAGGGTGCTAATCCTTCCTCATACGTAACTGACTCCCGAGCCCGTTTTCCCATATTCTCGTAGACTAGAATCGTTGTTTTAGTGAATCAAAAAGCGTTTTATTAAAATAACTAAATTCTTAGGTGACCAGATCACACCAAAACAAAAGGATCGGTGGCGACTCCATGTATTTGTCTTTCAAAAGTCGTTTCCCCCTTTTTTCATTAAATCCAAAATTTTTAAATGAAGGGGGTGGTTTCGACAGCTTGGCGACTCCACTGGGGACCTTGAACTTGAGGGTCGAGGCATAAAAATCGATTATTTACTGTCATTTTGTTAAAAAACAGAAAATATATTTTAAAAATCATGTATCTTTCGAATGCATTTGATTGTATGTTTGTTTTGGTGTGGGTTTTGTAGATTAGCACTGCATTTCATTGCATGACCACTGTGGTCACACCTTCTAAGTGGGAGTAGGAAACTACGCTTTCGTGAGGTTTTCACCTCCGCATGGGCTAGTGGATTGCTTTCGGGGTACATCCGTACCTATGATTTCGTGAGATTTTCATCTCTGTATGGTCATAGGGAAATGTATCCCCTCGAACCGAACTCGATCTATATGAGCCTATAATGGGTGAGGATTGAAGAATCTACTGGTTCAGATACCCTTTTTCTTAGAACTAAACCACATATAGTGAACCTTAGGAGCTATCCTTGGGTGAAGCTGCGTCGAGCCTTAGTACTTACCCGTACATGCATTATAATTATCGTTTATGTGCTTGCATCTTATCGCTATTATTTGATACTAACCGGTGTTTTTTTATTGTCTTTTTTTGCATGATATTTGCATACTAAATGAGGCGTTAATCCGTATTCAATTACTAAGTTAGAAAATTTAACATGGAGAATGAATTTCTTAGTAAAGTCGAGGATAATGCGGCCGTTCGTGCATGGTTGGAGAGGCTACAATCTGAAAGAGGGGATAGCTTGGTAGAAGGGTATGTGTCGGAGCTGCAGGATTTCACTCGCGTCAATGTAGTACAAAATGAGCTGCAAGAGTTGAGAGACATTTGGGCTAGTTGGGATGAAGGGATCAAGCAGCTGTTTTACCAAAACTACGGTGACATATCCTACCTGCTAGACGTTAGAGTGGATAAGCATTTGTTCCGAGCCTTGGTGCAGTTTTGGAATTCTGCGTACAAGTGTTTCACTTTTGGAGAAGTGGATCTGATACCTACCATGGAGGAATACATTACTTTGCTCAGGTGTCCCAAAATTCAGGTCTGGAAGACTTATGCCCGGGTTTTTAGTAATCAGGATTTCGTGAAGAAACTGATGGGCATTTCTGGGATGAGCGAGCCTTGGGTCACTGCTCAGATTCAGCAGAAAGGAGATAGCAAATGTATCCCTTGGGAGAATTTACGAGATTTGATCTTGACTCATACAGATGAAAGAAAGAGGGTCGATATATTTACCTTAAGCATCTACGGATTAGTGATATTTCCTAAGGCTTTGAGGCATGTGGACGAGGCGGTCATTGACTTGTTCGATCGCCTTGAAAAGGTAATCACACCGGTATCAGCAATATTGGCAGAAACGTTTAGATCTTTGAGCTCATGTCGAAAGACAGGCGAGGGGCGATTTATTGGATGTGCTTAACTATTGATGGTATGGTTTCATGGGCACTTTTGAAAGGTAGACAAAGTTTCCTATCGAGTCTTTTCCGAAGGTTATTCCCCTTTGAAAGAAGAGGCAGCTATATAGAGGAGAGAGGATATCTCGGAGGAGAAGTGGATGGATATTCTTCAAAACCTCAAGGAGGAGGATATCGAGTGGATAACTTATTGGATGGTTCCTGATGAGATCATGTATCGATGTGGTAACTTTGATTGGGTGCCATTGTTAGGAATCTGGGGAGCTACCGGGTATAGTCCGTTGATAGCCTTGAGGCAATACAAGTCGAGGCAGTTTGTACCCACGACCTATGGACTTGCTCAGAGTGAATTCTCGTTTAAAGGTGCTCACTTTAAGAAGAGAGTTCGGGAGTTATCGGATGCTTGGAAGAAAACTTGTTGGATGAAGAGGTTAGCCGTCGGTTCCATGGTAACACCCGAGTACAGCAAGTGGTTTAAGAAGAGGATTAATGATAATATTCCTAGGCCAAGCTTCGAGAATGCTTGACCTATCGGGAACAATTACAAGTCGCCCTATCAGAATTGGAGATTATAAAGCAAGATTTTGAGAAGAAAGGTTTGGAGCTTGGGAAGAAAATCGAACAATTGGAGGAAGAGAAGATGCACCTAAGGTTAGAGGCTGATGTCCAGAGGTCAGAGGCTGACAAGTGGAAAAAAGGAAAAATTAAGGCTGACGAAGATCTAGACAGTTTGAAAATGGACTACAAGAAGTTACGCCTATCTATGAGGACTGCGGGCTTACGCAAGACTTCCGAACAATGGCGCCATGAAATTCGGGAAGAAAAGGCCAATACCGACCGGTGGGAAAGGAAATTTCGAGAAGCTCAAGCACGAAACGAAGATTTGGAGAAAAGTCTGTTAGAAAGTAGAAATGAGCGAGGGGAATTAAGGGCTAGAGTGGCAGAACTTGAGAAGTCCCTACACCAGTACCGAAACCGCAACACTGCGACAAAATTGAGGGCAAGTTTGAGCAAAATACAAGAAATGAAAAGAAGAATAGAAGAGTTAGAGGTGTCACTGCAAAACTGTGAGATGCAGATCCAGTTTTTGAGGCAAACGAGGATCGTTGGGAGGAGCAGCTTCACCATGCGCAAGACCAAGTCAGAAACAGAGATTACCTTATGGGGGAAGCCATAACCCAGATCCGGGAAGTAGCGGACTACTTGCAAACTTTAGCGGTTCAGGCAGACACACTAAGCGTAAAATATGAGTTGGATTCGGAGCGCCGACAGGAGCTGGCCTCATTGCTTAGAAAAATTAGGACTTTAAGTATTAGAGCGAAATTTTATTTGTAACTCGACTTTATGTAAAAGTATTTTCAAGTGAAATTTTCTAAGGGCAATTGAATCAAAATTGATGCATCCTTTGCATTCATGCATCTGCATTACATCATATCATTATGCATTAAAGGCTATAAGAGTTTTGTAATTAATTAATTAAAAATTATTTCAGTAACCTGGAAACCAACAAAAACCAACCAACCACACACCCCTACGATACAAAGAAAAAATCAATGGATAAGAGACTCGAGAAATTGGAGCAGATGCAAAAAGACATGCAAGAACAAATGCAGTCTCAGATGCAAGAGCAGTTAGCCAAGATTCAGCGAGAGATGAAAGAGCAAATGATGGAGTCCCAGAGGGAAATGATGAGTCAGTTATCCCAATTGCTATTGGGAGGAACGGATAAGGGAAAGGGCCCATGGACAAAATTGAAGAAACTAACGAAGATCCTCAATACCCCCTGGCTTCACTCCGACACATGTACCGATGAAGCCTGAGATTAACCTACCGAAACCATCTGTCACGATCATGCCCCAGTCGATTCAGGCTGGAGTTTCAATACCGATAAACCTCCAAACCGACTCAGGCTCTAACTTTGTCAACAACCCGAACTATCCACCCGTTCCCGACTTAGATGAAATTGCTGAAGAAGAAAATAAGAGGATGGATTCGCAAAAAAATTGGAAGAACAGTGTAGATGGCTTGAGGAGAAATTTAA
This sequence comes from Gossypium hirsutum, assembly GCF_007990345.1. Lineage (NCBI taxonomy): Eukaryota > Viridiplantae > Streptophyta > Magnoliopsida > Malvales > Malvaceae > Gossypium > Gossypium hirsutum. The sequence goes on from NC_053431.1 coordinate 85,420,783, forward strand.
AGCCATGGAGAGCGCGAATCATCACCAAGGGATTGATGCCAATGACCTGAGTTTGGTCCCAGATTTAGTCCTTCCCCCAAATTCAAAATGCCCGAGTTCGAGAAATACAATGGAACAAGTTGTCCTGAAGCTCATATCACTATGTTCTGCAGGCGAATGACGGGATATGTTAACAATGACCAGCTATTAATCCACTGCTTTCAAGATAGTCTGGCCGAGGCGGCGTCTAAGTGGTACAACCAATTAAGCCGCTCTAAGATTAACTCATGGAAGGACCTGGCCCAGGCCTTTATGAAGCAATACAATCACGTGACGGACATGACCCCTGACAGAATCACTCTCCAGAACATGGAGAAGAAATTGAATGAAAGCTTCAGGCAGTATGCACAAAGATGGAGGGAGGTGGCCATACAAGTTCAGCCGCCACTTCTAGAAAAGGAGACAACGATGCTCTTTATAAATACCTTGAAGGCCCCTTTTATCACTCATATGTTGGGAAGCGCCACCAAGAGCTTCTCCGACATAGTGATGATAGGGGAAATGATCGAAAATGCAGTGAGAAGCTGTAAGATAGAAGCCGGAGAAAGTATTAGAAAGTCGGTCCCAAGGAAAAGAGACAATGAAGTGAACAACACGAGCACATCTAACAAAAGTCAGTCTAAGTCAATCACCGTAAATCAACCCAAGATGGTGGCCACCAGTCAGCAAAGTTCTGTAAGACAAGAATCCAACGCGAGGGAGAACACAGAAAGACCACAATTCACCCCTATACCCATGACGTATAGGGAGTTGTACCAAAACCTGTTCAACGCTCATGTGGTCTCCCCTTTCTACCTGAAGCCACTGGAGCCCCCGTATCCCAAATGGTATGACGCGAACGCCCAATGTGAGTACCACGTGGGAATCACCGGGCACTCTATCGAATATTGCGTTGCGTTTAAAAAATTAGTCGAAAGACTCATTAAGATGGGGATCGTGAGATTTGACGACTCAGCCACACCCAATGTAGTGGGAAACCCACTCCCCAATCATACCGACCAAGGATTGAATGGGATATGTGAAGGCTTGAACAAAAAGACCAAATATGAGGTGGCAGAAGTCAGGACCCCGTTGAAGCGGGTATGGAGGGAGATGGCCAAGAGAGGATTGATCGCGTTGGATTCGAGGGAAGAGTCTGAAGAAGAGAGAAACTACTGCGAGTTTCACGAAGAGGTGGGGCATGAAATCTAAGATTGCATGGAATTCAGGGCCCTAATGCAAAACATGATGGAGAATAGGGAAATTGAGTTTTATGAAGAAGCCAAAAACCCCATAGAGGGAGATATATGCGCATCGGAGGGAGAATCAACGGCAAACACCTAATTATCCCGTGGTGATCATTTTGAGACCCAAAGATAATGAAGCTGGAGTACAAATGCCACCGAGGGTCATAATCCAAAGACCTGCAGTCTTCCATTACAAGGACAACAAAAAGTCCCATGGAATTATGATTGCAGTGTGATGATGCCGGGAAAGGAGAGCCTGATTGACACTTCAGGAAGGGATCAATACAAGGGTTCCTATACACGTAGCGGAAAATGTTATGATACAGCGAATGAGGAGGTATGACCTGTAAAAGGAAAAGCCCCAATGGCCGAGGAAATGAAAGAAAAAGCAACCAAGCCTATTAACGAGCCAGTTAACGAAGAAGAGGCCAAGGAGTTTTTAAAATTGCTAAAGCATAGCGAATACAGTGTGGTGGAACAGCTACGTAAACAACCAGCCCGTATTTCGGTGTTGGCCTTGCTTCTAAGCTCGGAAGTTCATCGTAGCACACTAATGAAGGTCTTAAATGAGACATATGTTGCCAATGATAACTCCGTTAACAAGCTGGACCGGTTGGTGAGCAACATAAGTGCCAACAATTATATCTTCTTTAATGATGACGAGATACCACCGAGGGGCATGGGGTCGACTAAAGCTCTGCATATCACCACACGCTGTAAAGGGTATACGCTGCCAGGTGTACTGATTGACAATGGATCGGCTTTGAATGTCCTGCCATTGACCATGCTGAATAGATTACCTATAGACAGCTCTCATATGAAGGAGTGCCAGAACATCATGAAGGCATTCGATGTAACACCCCGAACCCGAGACCGACACCGGAGTCGAACACGAGGTGTTAACAGACTTCAAACCCCTTATAAAAAATATTTCCCAGACACTGCCAATCTGCGTACTAGTCGCTTTAAAAATCATATCTTGAGTTTCACAACTCGAAAATAAGTTTTGTGATTTTTCCCTGAAACTAGACTCATATACCCATCTACATATTTTTTTCTAGAATTTTTGGTCGGGCCAATTAGTACAGTTTATTAGTCAAAGTCTCCCATGTTACAGGGATCGACTACCCTGACCTTTGCGCATTACGACTTGGATATCTCCTTGTACAGGGCTCCAATACTGATTCCGTTTGTTTCTATAGAAACTAGACTCAGAGAGGAATCTATACATATATGGTATGACTCCTAATTATCTCTGGTTAATTTATAATGAATTTCCAAATTCGGAACAGGGAATCCAGAAACCGTTCTGGCCCTGTCTCACGAGAACCTGAATATCTCTTAACATACTGTCCGTATGATTGTTTCGTTACTTTCCCATGAAAGTAGATTCATCAAGATTTGTTTACATAATTTATTCACTATTTAATTCCATTCCTACTATTTTTAGTGATTTTCTAAATCTACATCACTGCTGCTGTCAGCATCTGCCTTTAAGGTAGACTTTACCTATTTCATGGTTTCCATGATTCAACTAGCCCTTTTTGCATAAATAGCACAATTTATGAAAGTGATTAACCATCCCCGTGGCCAATCCTTGTCAAGCATATCCACACCAAATGATTATAACATTATACTCAAACACATATAAGCCATTTTCGCATGGCTATCCAAAATTATACAAGTCCAAAGGGTCCACGACCCACAACAAACGGGTAGTCCTATACATGCCATTTCGAAGTTCAACCAAAATTGTACCAAAAGGGGGGGCTTTGATAGTGTGGGCGACTTTGACTTTAAGATCCCGAGTCCGATAGCTGGAGAACCAAATCTATAAAACAGAGGAGCAATGAAACGGAGTAAGCAATTTATGCTTAGTAAGTTTTGAGCAAGGAATTCCAGCACAACAAAAGTATAGCATTCATATAGCTAAACGGATAATTTCATATGCACAAATTTACGATATCGTACTTGCTTCACATTATCAACCCTTATGTACATACACAAAAGATCAACTCAGCCAAAGGCCGGTAGCTCGTTTATCAACTGAGCGAATACTTATTTGTAAGGGCTCAACTAAATTCAAGCACATACGAAACATACCTCAATGTTGGGATGTTTCGAGAGTATTAACTGAAATTTTACAGCAAGTTCATTCATTCCCAAATCACGTACCTTCGGAATTTAACCGGATATAGCTCCTCGTTCAAATGCCTTCGGGACATAGCCCGGTTATAGTAATTTGCACAAATGCCTTCGGGACTTAACCCGGATTTAGTAACTCGCACAAATGCCTTCGGGCTTAGCCCGGAATTAGTATCTCTCACAAATGCCTTCGGGCTTAGCCCGGAATTAGTATCTCGCACAAATGCCTTTGGGCTTAGCCCGGAATTAGTATCTCGCACAAATGCCTTCGGGTTTAGCCCGGAATTAGAATCTCGCACAAATGCCTTCGGATCTTAGTCCGGATATTGTCACTTAGCACAAGCCTTCGGGACTTAGCCCGGACATCATTCAAATAACCATGCACATTTAACAATAAATCATGGCCCATTCGTATTTCATTTTCGTTAGCAAAACTCAAACACAAGACATTTATCATTCTTGCAAATTCGGCTCAATAGCCACACAAAGAGCATGATTTTAATTTGCTTAAAACATGATCTAATCACATCATAATTTAAGCTCTCTTACTCAAGAACTTACCTCGGGTGTTGTCGAACGATTCCGATAGCTATTCGACCACTTTTTCCTTCCCTTTATCGGATTTAGTTCCCCTTTGCTCTTGAGCTTAATTAAACAAATAAATTGATTTAATCATTTGAGCATCGAAAAGAGGAACACAAGGCACTTAGCCCATATTTATACATTAGACATTAAAGTCACATATGTACGGAATCATGAATCAAACTCAACATTTTAGCTAATTTTTCCCCCTTGGCCGAATATGCATGTCTATTTTGGGGCCGATTTCAACACTTAATACATTCTACAAGTATGGTCACTTGTATTGACTAAACACCCTTTTGTTTCAAGTTCAAAACTTGGCTAATACACACATATACACACTAGTAAAGCATCCTCTCCCTTTCCATCAATTTAACACATGCATTGCTCATTAACATGCAAAAGTTATATTCGGCTTAGCACACAACTTGCTAGCCGATTCTTCTCCATTTAGCAACCAATGCACATATGTGCTCACTCAAAAATGCTAAAAGGAGGTTCAAGAATCATCAAGCCACCATCACATGCATCATTAACAAGCTTCATATTTAACATGCAATGGCATTAACACAAACTCCACCTAGGCCGAATCTTAACTCATCCTCATGCCTCATCACCACAGCATCAAACATCAACCAAGAATGATGCATCCATGGCCGAGTGTCATTTCCATCACATAGCAAGATTTAGACCATGGGCTAGGTAGAACTCAAGCTAACAACTAAAACATGCATGCATCTCATGGAACATCATCAAACATACCTTAGCCTAGCTACATGCATGGCCGAACCTCTTCAACCTTTCTTCTTCTTCTCCTTAAAATTTTTGGCCAAGGATGAACCAAAGGATGAGCATTTTTTTTTCTTTGTTTTTTTCTTTCTAGTTTCGGCTAAATGAAGATGAGAAAGGATGAACAAAATTTTCTCCTTTCTTTTCTTTAGCTCACGGCAATGGGGGGAACAACTACACACATTTTTTTTTTGTATTCATCATACTCCTTTTCATTATTTTATGCCCATGCCCCTTATTTTATTTTTTTCCTACATACCTCACTAGGCCAACATGTTCCCAACATGTTTCCACCCATAGCATGGCCAACCACTAGCTCAAATTTTGGGTAATTTGACATGCAAACCCATCATTTTCACATGTCTCATATCAATCCCTATTTAATAATTTCTCATGCAATTGGCAAAATTGGAGAATGAAACTTCCACATACTCATGTACACACATAATAAGCATAGAATATGGAAATCAATTATTTTTATGACTCGGTTTTGTGGTCCCGAAACCACTTCCCGACTAGGGTCAATTTTGGGCTGTCACAACTCTCCCCACTTAAGAAATTTTCGTCCCCGAAAGTCTTACCGGTAAATAGGTTTGGGTATCGTTCTTTCATCGAGCTCTCGGTTTCCCAAGTAGCTTCCTCGATCCCGTGTTTGAGCCATAACACCTTCACTAACGGAACCCTTTTGTTTCGCAACTCCTTCACTTCACGAGCTAGGATATGCATCGGCTCTTCTTCATAACTCATATCGGCTTGAATTTCAACCTCTGATGGGCTAATTATGTGCGATGGATCAGATCGATAGCGTCGAAGCATCGAAACATGAAAGACGTCGTGAATCTTTTCAAGCTCAGGGGGCAAAATCAATCTATACGCAACCGGACCAACTCGTTCGGAGATTTCGTACGGCCCAATGAATCTCGGGCTCAACTTGCCCTTACGGCCAAACCTGAGTACCTTTTCCCAAGGCGAAACTTTAAGGAACACTTTATCTCCCACCTGATATTCAATGTCCTTTCGTTTCAAATCCGCATACGATTTTTGACGATCTGTGGCTGCTTTCAGACTTTCACGGATTATCTTTACTTTCTGTTCAGCATCCTTAATCAAATCAACTCCGAAAATTTTACTTTCACCGAGCTCGGTCCAAAACAACGGTGTACGGCATTTACGACCGTACAAAGCCTCGTAAGGTGCCATCTTAATACTTGATTGAAAACTATTATTGTAAGCGAATTCAATCAAAGGTAAATACCGTTCCCATGAACCACTGAACTCGAGGATGCAACATCTCAACATATCCTCAAGTATCTGAATTATCCGCTCAGATTGACCATCGGTTTGGGGATGAAAAGCAGTGCTAAAATGCAGCTTGGTACCCAAAGCTTCTTGCAATTTCCTCCAAAATCGCGAGGTGAATCTCGGATCTCTATCCGACACGATAGAAATAGGTACCCCGTGTAATCTCACAATCTGAGAAACGTGCAATTCAACTAGTCTATCCAATGAAAAATCCATACACACAGGGATAAAGTGAGCCGACTTAGTCAGTCTATCAACAACAACCCAAATCGCATCCTTCTTACTTGTTGACAATGGCAGTCCGGACACAAAGTCCATTTGACTCGATCCCATTTCCACTCGGGTATCATGATCGGCTGAAGTAATCCTGAAGGCACTTGATGTTCCGCTTTCACTTGTTGACATATTAAACATCTCGAAACAAAGTCGGAGATGTCTCGTTTCATACCATGCCACCAAAACCAACGTTTCAAATCGTTGTACATTTTCGTACTCCCCGGGTGACTGACATTCGGCTACAATGGGCTTCGTTCAGAATCATCGAAATGAGTTCCGAACTCCTTGGAATACACAAACGACTTCTGAACCTCAAACAATCATCATCATCAATTTGAAACTCCGATTCCTTGTTCGGAGCACACTCAGCCCGTTTGCAACCAATTCATCATCAACTTTCTGGGCTTCACGAATTTGATGAATCAATAATGGTTTGGCTTTTAATTCAGCTATTAACACATTGTCGGGTAGAACAGACAAGTGCACATTCATCGCTCGTAAAGCAAACAATGATTTCCGGCTTAAGGCGTCCGCAACCATATTAGCCTTTCCCGGGTGGTAATCAATGACAAGCTCGTAATCTTTCAACAACTCAAGCCAACGTCTTTGTCGCAGATTTAAGTCTCTTTGAGTCATCAAATTTTTGAGACTTTTGTGATCCGAAAATACATGGCACTTCTCACCAATAAGTAATGTCGCCATATTTTTAAAGCAAATAGATGGCAGCTAGTTCAAGATCATGGGTCGGATAATTTTTCTCATGTGGCTTTAATTGTCTCGACGCATAGGCCACCACTCAACTTCTTGCATCAATACGCAACCCAACCCAAGTAGGGATGCGTCACTATAAATGACAAACTCTTTGCCTGATTCGGGTTGCACTAAAATTGGAGCTTCAGTCAAATAAGTTTTTAGTTGATCAAAACTTTTCTGACATTTCTCCGTCCATTCGAACTTAACATCCTTTTGAAGTAGCTTCGTCATTGGTGTGGCTATCATCGAGAAACCTTTGACAAATCGTCGGTAATAACCGGCGAGTCCCAGGAAGCTCCGAACTTCGGTAATATTTCTTGGAGGCTTCCAGTTAAGTATGGCTGAAATTTTGCTCGGGTCAGCTCGAATACCCGATGCGGATACCACATGACCCAAGAAGCTAACCTCTCTTAACCAGAACTCACACTTACTGAACTTAGCATATAACTGCTTATCCCGCAAAATTTGCAACACTAGCCTCAGATGCTCAGCATGTTCGGTCTCATCTCTTGAATAGACCAAGATGTCATCAATGAACACAACTACGAACCGATCCAAATATGGTCTGAAGATCCGATTCATCAAATCCATAAATACCGCAGGGGCATTTGTGAGCCCAAACGGCATCACTAAGAACTCGTAGTGACCATATCCCGTTCTGAAAGCAGTTTTGGGTATGTCCGAATCTCGAATTCGCAACTGATAATAGCCCGATCTCAAATCTATTTTTGAGAACATTGAGGCTCCCTTCAGTTGGTCGAACAAATCATCGATACGCGGTAACGGATATTTGTTCTTTATCGTCACTTTATTCAGTTGACGATAGTCAATGCACAACCTCATGGTTCCGTCCTTCTTTTTCACGAACAATACTGGTGCACCCCAAGGTGAGAAACTTGGTCGAGCAAAACCTCTATCCGTCAATTCTTGCAACTGAGCTTTCACCTTTAACTCGGTTGGTGCCATACGATACGGAGCTATCGAAATCGGCGTAGTCCCAGGTACAAGCTCAATACCAAACTCTACCTCCCGAACAGGTGGTAAACCCGGTAATCCTTCAGGAAAAACATCCGGGTATTCACAAACCACCGGCACAGATTCGGGTTTCTTGTCTAATTCTTTGTCATCCAGTACATACGCAAGGTATGCTTCGCACCCTTTTCTTACATATTTCTGGGCCAACATTGCTGATATTACAGCTGGCATCCCCTCCAAGTCCGTAGACTCAACTCGGATTACTTCGTTATTTGCGCACCTCAAATCAATAGTCTTGCTTTTGCAATTCACAACCGCATCATGCGCGGTCAACCAATCCAAACCAAGAATAACATCAAATTCATCAAACGGCAAAAGCATCAAGTCCGCCGGAAAACAGGAACCTCGAATTTCTAGGGACATTTCTTACACACTTTGTCGACAAGCACGTAACGACCCAAGGGATTTGACACCCGAATTACGAACTCAGTAGACTCAATAGGTAAAGTCTTACTGGATGCTAAGGTTTCACATATGTAAGAATGAGTAGAACCGGGGTCAATCAAAGCAATTACATTAGTATCAAAGAGAGTAAAAGTACCGGTAATAACATCAGGCGAAGAAGCATCCTCGCGGGCACGTATAGCATAAGCTCTAGCAGGCGCACGAGCCTCGGATCTGGTCGTAGCATCTCTAGATCCTCTCTGACCACCACTAGCATTGCCCGTATTTCCAGATGGTCTACCTCGAGCAGTGGTAGCACCCGGTTTCCCACTCTGATTTTCATTCTGTTCAAACAACCTCGGGCAATCTTTAATGAAGTGGTCAACTGATCCGCACTTGTAACAGGAGCGGTCAGGGAATCTACAACTCCCCGAATGCCATTTACCGCAATATCGACATTTCGTTCTATCTCGACGTTCATTCCCAACACTGGCGACCGAAGTGCCTCGTGTACCCACAGGGGTCGATCACGATCTCGTCTAAAAAGGCCCGAAGTGCCTCTAAACTGGCCCGCATCATCTCGAAATTTCTTCGATGCCTGTTGAAGAGACTTTCCCGAGATCTTTTACGAAACTCTCCAGTTCCCACATCAACTTTTTGTTTTTCTTTTCTAAGCTCTTCGGCTTTACAAGCTCGCTCGACCAGTACTACGAACTCTCGTATTTCAAGAACGCCAACGAACATTTTTATATCTTCATTCAGCCCATCCTCGAAGCGTTTACACATGATAGCCTCGGACGAAACACATTCCCGAGCGTATCTACTAAGTCTAACAAATTTTCGCTCGTAATCAGTAACTGACATGGAACCTTGCTTAAGCTCAAGAAATTCCTTCCGTTTTTGATCAACAAATCTCTGACTGATATACTTTTTCCGAAACTCAGTTTGGAAAAACTCCCAAGTTACTTGCTCTCGGGGCACAACAGAAGTCAGAGTACTCCACCAATAATAGGCAGAATCACGTAGCAAGGAGATAGTACACTTTAGGCATTCATCGGGTGTACAAGATAGCTCATCGAGTACCCGGATAGTGTTGTCCAACCAAAATTCAGCTTGCTCGGCATCGTCGCTATCCGTAGCTTTAAATTCAGTAGCCCCATGTTTTCGGATTCTGTCAACTGGGGGCTTATTTGACCTTATTTGGTCAGTTACCGGAGGTATTGTAGGTGCGGGGGTGGTATTAGTTGGGAATGGAGGTTGTGGGACAGCCGTATTAGTTCGAATGTATTGGTTGAACCAATCATTCATCACGCTATAGAAAGCTTGTCTAGCTTCATCATTCGGGTTACTAGCATTAGGTTGAGAGTCCGCCGGCGCTGTCCTTGTGCGGGAGCAGGCGCTACACTCTCAAGATCATCAGCTACCTCTCGGTTGGATCGGATCCATTACTATAAATAAACACATTTACAATTGTCAGAAATCACCACACTATCAAGTAATCACATAAAATGGCATGTATAGCTAGACCCAACGCATTACGGTAGTCCTAGAATCGACTAAACCGTAGCTCTGATACCAATCAAATGTAACACCCCGAACCCGAGACCGACACCGGAGTCGAACACGAGGTGTTAACAGACTTTAAACCCCTATAAAAAATATTTCCCAGACACTGCCAATCTGCGTACTAGTCGCTTTAAAAATCATATCTTGAGTTTCACAACTCGAAAATCAGTTTCGTGATTTTTCCCTGAAACTAGACTCATATCCCATCTACATATTTTTTTCTAGAATTTTTGGTCGGGCAATTAGTACAGTTTATTAGTCAAAGTCTCCCATGTTACAGGGATCGACTACCCTGACCTTTGCGCATTACGACTTGGATATCTCCTTGTACAGGGCTCCAATACTGATGCCGTTTGTTTCTATAGAAACTAGACTCAGAGAGGAATCTATACATATATGGTATGACTCCTAATTATCTCTGGTTAATTTATAATGAATTTCCAAAGTCGGAACAGGGAATCCAGAAACCGTTCTGGCCCTGTCTCACGAGAACCTGAATATCTCTTAACATACTGTCCGTATGATTGTTTCGTTACTTTCCTATGAAAGTAGATTCATCAAGGTTTGTTTACATAATTTATTCACTATTTAATTCCATTCTACTATTTTAGTGATTTTCCAAATCTACATCACTGCTGCTGTCAGCATCTGCCTTTAAGGTAGACTTTACCTATTTCATGGTTTCCATGATTCAACTAGCCCTTTTGCATAAATAGCACAATTTATGAAAGTGATTAACCATCCCCTGGCCAATCCTTGTCAAGCATATCCACACCAAATGATTATAACATTATACTCAAACACATATAAGCCATTTTCGCATGGCTATCCAAAATTTATACAAGTCCAAAGGGTCCACGACCCACAACAAACGGGTAGTCCTATACATGCCATTTCGAAGTTCAACCAAAATTGTACCAAAAGGGGGGCTTTGATAGTGTGGGCGACTTTGACTTCAAGATCCCGAGTCCGATAGCTGGAGAACCAAATCTATAAAACAGAGGAGCAATGAAACGGAGTAAGCAATTTATGCTTAGTAAGTTTGAGCAAGGAATTCCAGCACAACAAAGTATAGCATTCATATAGCTAAACGGATAATTTCATATGCACAAATTTACGATATCGTACTTGCTTCACATTATCAACCCTTATGTACATACACAAAAGATCAACTCAGCCAAAGGCCGGTAGCTCGTTTATCAACTGAGCGAATACTTATTTGTAAGGGCTCAACTAAATTCAAGCACATACGAAACATACCTCAATGTTGGGATGTTTCGAGAGTATTAACTGGAATTTTACAGCAAGTTCATTCATTCCCAAATCACGTACCTTCGGAATTTAACCGGATATAGCTCCTCGTTCAAATGCCTTCGGGACATAGCCCGGTTATAGTAATTCGCACAAATGCCTTCGGACTTAACCCGGATTTAGTAACTCGCACAAATGCCTTCGGGCTTAGCCCGGAATTAGTATCTCGCACAAATGCCTCGGGCTTAGCCCGGAATTAGTATCTCGCACAAATTGCCTTATTCTTCGGATCTTAGTCCGGATATTGTCACTTAGCACAGCCTTCGGGACTTAGCCCGGACATCATTCAAATAACCATGCACATTTAACAATAAATCATGGCCCATTCGTATTTCATTTTCGTTAGCAAAACTCAAACACAAGACATTTATCATTCTTGCAAATTCGGCTCAATAGCCACACAAAGAGCATGATTTAATTTGCTTAAAACATGATCTAATCACATCATAATTTAAGCTCTCTTACTCAAGAACTTACCTCGGGTGTTGTCGAACGATTCCGATAGCTATTCGACCACTTTTTCCTTCCCTTTATCGGATTTAGTTCCCCTTTGCTCTTGAGCTTAATTAAACAATAAATTGATTTAATCATTGAGCATCGAAAGAGGAACACAAGGCACTTAGCCCATATTTATACATTAGACATTAAAGTCACATATGTACGGAATCATGAATCAAACTCAACATTTAGCTAATTTTTCCTCCATTGATGTCTTTGGCGATTTCAACTTATTCTACAATATGGTCATTTAGATTTTTGGTTTCAAGTACTTTAATTACATTCT